>NW_027469370.1:0-178133 GCF_051020765.1 Lasioglossum baleicum
TCATGCGTTATGCGTTATGCGTTCTGCGTTATGCGTCATGCGTTATGCGTTATGCGTTCTGCGTTATGCGTTATGCGTTATGCGTTATGCGTTATGCGTTATGCGTTATGCGTTATGCGTTATGCGTTATGCGTTATGCGTTATGCGTTATGCGTTATGCGTTATGCGTTATGCGTTATGCGTTATGCGTTATGCGTTATGCGTTATGCGTTATGCGTTATGCGTTATGCGTTATGCGTTATGCGTTATGCGTTATGCGTTATGCGTTATGCGTTATGCGTTATGCGTTATGCGTTATGCGTTATGCGTTATGCGTTATGCGTTATGCGTTATGCGTTATGCGTTATGCGTTATGCGTTATGCGTTATGCGTTATGCGTTATGCGTTATGCGTTATGCGTTATGCGTTATGCGTTATGCGTTATGCGTTATGCGTTATGCGTTATGCGTTATGCGTTATGCGTTATGCGTTATGCGTTATGCGTTATGCGTTATGCGTTATGCGTTATGCGTTATGCGTTATGCGTTATGCGTTATGCGTTATGCGTTATGCGTTACGCGTTATGCGTTATGCGTTATGCGTTATGCGTTATGCGTTATGCGTTATGCGTTATGCGTTATGCGTTACGCGTTACGCGTTATGCGTTATGCGTTATGCGTTATGCGTTATGCGTTATGCGTTATGTGTTATGCGTTATGCGTTAAGCGTTATACGTTATGCGTTATGCGTTATGTGTTATGCGTTATGCGTTATGTGTTATGCGTTGTGCTTTACGGGTTATGCGATATGCGTTATGCGTTATGACTTTTTCATTGAACGTTATGCGTTATGCGATATGCGTTATGCGTTATGCGTTATGCGTTATGCGTTATGCGTTATGCGTTATGCGTTATGCGTTATGCGTTATGCGTTATGCGTTATGCGTTATGCGTTATGCGTTATGCGTTATGCGTTATGCGTTATGCGTTATGCGTTATGCGTTATGCGTTATGCGTTATGCGTTATGCGTTATGCGTTATGCGTTATGCGTTATGCGTTATGCCTTATGCGTTATGCGTTATGCGTTATGCGTTATGCGTTATGCGTTATGCGCCATGCGTTATCCGTTATGCGTTATCCGTTATGCGTTACGCGTTATGCGTTATGCGTTATGCGTTATGCGTTAAGCGTTATACGTTATGCGATATGCGTTATGCGTTATGTGTTATGCGTTATGCGTTATGCGTTATGCGTTATGCGTTATGCGTTATGCGTTATGCGTTATGCGTTATGCGTTATGCGTTATGCGTTATGCGTTATGCGTTATGCGTTATGCGTTATGTGTTATGCGTTATGCGTTATGCGTTATGCGTTATGCGATATGCGTCATGCGTTAAGCGTTATGCGTTATGCATTATGCGTTATCCGTTATGCGTTATGCGTTATGTGTTATGCGTTGTGCTTTACGGGTTATGCGATATGCGTTATGCGTTATGACTTTTTCATTGAACGTTATGCGTTATGCGATATGCGTTATGCGTTATGCGTTATGCGTTATGCGTTATGCGTTATGCGTTATGCGTTATGCGTTATGCGTTATGCGTTATGCGTTATGCGTTATGCGTTATGCGTTATGCGTTATGCGTTATGCGTTATGCGTTATGCGTTATTCGTTATGCGTTATGCGTTATGCGTTATGCGTTATGCGTTATGCGTTATGCGATGTGCGTTATGCGTTATGCGTTATGCGTTATGCGTTATGCGTTATGCGTTATGCGTTATGCGTTATGCGTTATGCGTTATGCGTTATGCGTTATGCGTTATGCGTTAAGCATTATGACTTTTTCATTGAGCGTTATGCGTTATGACTTTTCCATTGAGCGTTATGCGTTATTCGTTATGGGTTATGCGTTATGCGTTATGGGTTATGCGTTATGCGTTATGCGTTATGCGTTATGCGTTATGCGTTATGCGATATGCGTTATGCGTTATGCGTTATGCGTTATGCGTTATGCGTTATGCGTTACGCGTTATGCGTTATGCGTTATGCGTTATGCGTTATGCGTTATGCGTTATGCGTTATGCGTTATGCGTTATGCGTTATGCGTTATGCGTTATGCGTTATGCGTTATGCGTTATGCGTTATGCGTTATGCGTTAAGCGTTATGCGTTATGCGTTACGCGTTACGCGTTATGCGTTATGCGTTATGCGTTATGCGTTATGCGTTATGCGTTATGCGTTATGCGTTATGTGTTATGCGTTATGCGTTAAGCGTTATACGTTATGCGTTATGCGTTATGTGTTATGCGTTATGCGTTATGTGTTATGAGTTGTGCTTTACGGGTTATGCGATATGCGTTATGCGTTATGACTTTTTCATTGAACGTTATGCGTTATGCGATATGCGTTATGCGTTATGCGTTATGCGTTATGCGTTATGCGTTATGCGTTATGCGTTATGCGTTATGCGTTATGCGTTACGCGTTATGCGTTACGCGTTATGCGTTATGCGTTATGCGTTATGCGTTATTCGTTATGCGTTATGCGTTATGCGTTATGCGTTATGCGTTATGCGTTATGCGTTATGCGATATGCGTTATGCGTTATGCGTTATGCGTTATGCGTTACGCGTTATGCGTTACGCGTTATGCGTTATGCGTTATGCGTTATGCGTTATGCGTTATGCGTTATTCGTTATGCGTTATGCGTTATGCGTTATGCGTTATGCGTTATGCGTTATGCGTTATGCGTTATGCGATGTGCGTTATGCGTTATGCGTTATGCGTTATGCGTTATGCGTTATGCGTTATGCGTTATGCGTTATGCGTTATGCGTTATGCGTTAAGCATTATGACTTTTTCATTGAGCGTTATGCGTTATGACTTTTCCATTGAGCGTTATGCGTTATTCGTTATGGGTTATGCGTTATGCGTTATGGGTTATGCGTTATGCGTTATGCGTTATGCGTTATGCGTTATGCATTATGCGTTATGCGTTATGCGTTATGCGTTATGCGTTATGCGTTATGCGTTATGCGTTATGCGTTATGCGTTATGCGTTATGCGTTATGCGTTATGCGTTATGCGTTATCCGTTACGCGTTACGCGTTAGGCGTTATGCGTTATGCGTTATGCGTTATGCGTTATGCGTTATGCGTTATGCGTTATGCGTTATGCATTATGCGTTATGCGTTATGCGTTATGCGTTATGCGTTATGCGTTATGCGTTATGCGATATGCGTCATGCGTTAAGCGTTATGCGTTATGCATTATGCGTTATCCGTTATGCGTTATGCGTTATGCGTAATGCGTTATGAGTAATGTGTCATGCGTTATGCGTTATGCGTTATGCGTTATGCGTTATGCGTTACGCGTTATGCGTTATGCGTTATGCGTTATGCGTTATGCGTTATGCGTTATGCGTTATGCGTTATGCGTTAAGCGTTATGCGTTACGCGTTACGCGTTACGCGTTACGCGTTATGCGTTATGCGTTATGCGTTATGCGTTATGCGTTATGCGTTATGTGTTATGCGTTATGCGTTAAGCGTTATACGTTATGCATTATGCGTTATGTGTTATGCGTTATGCGTTATGTGTTATGCGTTGTGCTTTACGGGTTATGCGATATGCGTTATGCGTTATGACTTTTTCATTGAACGTTATGCGTTATGCGATATGCGTTATGCGTTATGCGTTATGCGTTATGCGTTATGCGTTATGCGTTATGCGTTATGCGTTATGCGTTATGCGTTATGCGTTATGCGTCATGCGTCATGCGTTATGCGTTATGCGTTATGCGTTATGCGTTATGCGTTATGCGTTATGCGTTATGCGTTATGCGTTATGCGTTATGCGTTATGCGTTATGCGTTATGCGTTATGCGTTATGCGTTATGCGTTATGCGTTATGCGTTATGCGTTATGCGTTACGCGTTATGCGTTATGCGTTATGATTTATTCGTTATGCGTTATGCGTTATGCGTTATGCGTTATGCGTTATGCGTTATGCGTTATGCGATATGCGTTATGCGTTATGCGTTACGCGTTATGCGTTATGCGTTACGCGTTATGCGTTATGCGTTATGCGTTATGCGTTATGCGTTATGCGTTATTCGTTATGCGTTATGCGTTATGCGTTATGCGTTATGCGTTATGGGATGTGCGTTATGCGTTATGCGTTATGCGTTATGCGTTATGCGTTATGCGTTATGCGTTATGCGTTATGCGTTATGCGTTATGCGTTATGCGTTATGCGTTATGCGTTAAGCATTATGACTTTTTCATTGAGCGTTATGCGTTATGACTTTTCCATTGAGCGTTATGCGTTATTCGTTATGGGTTATGCGTTATGCGTTATGGGTTATGCGTTATGCGTTATGCGTTATGCGTTATGCGTTATGCATTATGCGTTATGCGTTATCCGTTATGCGTTATGCGTTATGCGTTATGCGTTATGCGATATGCGTCATGCGTTAAGCGTTATGCGTTATGCATTATGCGTTATCCGTTATGCGTTATGCGTTATGCGTAATGCGTTATGAGTAATGTGTCATGCGTTATGCGTTATGCGTTATGCGTTATGCGTTATGCGTTACGCGTTATGCGTTATGCGTTATGCGTTATGCGTTATGCGTTATGCGTTATGCGTTATGCGTTATGCGTTATGCGTTATGCGTTATGCGTTACGCGTTACGCGTTACGCGTTACGCGTTACGCGTTACGCGTTATGCGTTATGCGTTATGCGTTATGCGTTATGCGTTATGCGTTATGTGTTATGCGTTATGCGTTAAGCGTTATACGTTATGCATTATGCGTTATGTGTTATGCGTTATGCGTTATGTGTTATGCGTTGTGCTTTACGGGTTATGCGATATGCGTTATGCGTTATGACTTTTTCATTGAACGTTATGCGTTATGCGATATGCGTTATGCGTTATGCGTTATGCGTTATGCGTTATGCGTTATGCGTTATGCGTTATGCGTTATGCGTTATGCGTCATGCGTCATGCGTTATGCGTTATGCGTTATGCGTTATGCGTTATGCGTTATGCGTTATGCGTTATGCGTTATGCGTTATGCGTTATGCGTTATGCGTTATGCGTTATGCGTTATGCGTTATGCGTTATGCGTTATGCGTTATGCGTTATGCGTTATGCGTTATGCGTTATGCGTTATGCGTTATGCGTTATGCGTTATGCGTTATGCGTTATGCGTTATGCGTTATGCGTTATGCGTTATGCGTTATGCGTTATGCGTTATGCCTTATGCGTTATGCGTTATGCGTTATGCGTTATGCGTTATGCGTTATGCGTTATGCGTTATGCGTTATGCGTTATGCCTTATGCGTTATGCGTTATGCGTTATGCGTTATGCGTTATGCGTTATGCGTTATGCGTCATGCGTTATCCGTTATGCGTTATCCGTTATGCGTTACGCGTTATGCGTTATGCGTTATGCGTTATGCGTTATGCGTTATGCGTTATGCGTTATGCGTTATGCGTTATGCGTTATGCGTTATGCGTTATGCGTTATGCGTTATGCGTTAAGCGTTATACTTTATGCGATATGCGTTATGCGTTATGCGTTATGCGTTATGCGTTATGCGTTATGCGTTATGCGTTATGCGTTATGCGTTATGCGTTATGCGTTATGCGTTATGCGTTATGCGTTATGCGTTATGCGTTATGCGTTATGCGTTATGCGTTATGCGTTATGCGTTATGCGTTATGCGTTATGCGTTATGCGTTATGCGTTATGCGTTATGCGTTATGCGTTATGCGTTATGCGTTATGCGTTATGCGTTATGCGTTATGCGTTATGCGTTATGCGTTATGCGTTATTATTTATGCGTTATGCGTTATGCGTTATGCGTTATGCGTTATGCGTTATGCGTTATGCGTTATGCGTTATGCGTTATGCGTTATGCGTTATGCGTTATGCGTTATGCGTTATGCGTTATGCGTTATGCGTTATGCGTTATGCGTTATGCGTTATGCGTTATGCGTTATGCGTTATGCGTTATGCGTTATGCGTTATGCGTTATGCGTTATGCGTTATGCGTTATGCGTTATGCGTTATGCGTTATGCGTTATGCGCCACGCGTTATCCGTTATGCGTTATCCGTTATGCGTTACGCGTTATGCGTTATGCGTTATGCGTTATGCGTTATGCGTTATGCGTTATGCGTTATGCGTTATGCGTTATGCGTTATGCGTTATGCGTTATGCGTTATGCGTTATGCGTTATGCGTTATGCGTTATGCGTTATGCGTTAAGCGTTATGCGTTATGCGTTATGCGTTATGCGTTATGCGTTATGCGTTATGCGTTATGCGTTATGCGTTATGCGTTGTGCGTTATGCGTTATGCGTTATGCGTTATGCGTTATGCGTTATGCGTTATGCGTTATGCTTTATGCGTTATGCGTTATGCGTTATGCGTTATGCGTTATGCGTTATGCGTTATGCGTTATGCGTTATGCGTTATGCGTTATGCGTTATGCGTTATGCGTTATGCGTTATGCGTTATGCGTTATGCGTTATGCGTTATGCGTTATGCGTTATGCGTTATGCGTTATGCGTTATGCGTTATGCGTTATGCGTTATGCGTTATGCGTTATGCGTTATGCGTTATGCGTTATGCGTTATGCGTTATGCGTTATGCGTTATGCGTTATGCGTTATGCGTTATGCGTTATGCGTTATGCGTTATGCGTTATGCGTTATGCGTTATGCGTTATGCGTTATGCGTTATGCGTTATGCGTTATGCGTTATGCGTTATGCGTTATGCGTTATGCGTTATGCGTTATGCGTTATGCGTTAAGCGTTATGCGTTATGCGTTATGCGTTATGCGTTATGCGTTATGCGTTATGCGTTATGCGTTATGCGTTATGCGTTATGCGTTATGCGTTATGCGTTATACGTTATGCGATATGCGTTATGCGTTATGTGTTATGCGTTATGCGTTATGCGTTATGCGTTATGTGTTATGCGTTAAGCGTTATGCGTTATGCGATATGCGTTATTCGTTATGCGTTATGCGTTATGCGTTATGCGTCATGCGTTATGCGTTATGCGTTCTGCGTTATGCGTCATGCGTTATGCGTTATGCGTTCTGCGTTATGCGTTATGCGTTATGCGTTATGCGTTATGCGTTATGCGTTATGCGTTATGCGTTATGCGTTATGCGTTATGCGTTATGCGTTATGCGTTATGCGTTATGCGTTATGCGTTATGCGTTATGCGTTATGCGTTATGCGTTATGCGTTATGCGTTATGCGTTATGCGTTATGCGTTATGCGTTATGCGTTATGCGTTATGCGTTATGCGTTATGCGTTATGCGTTATGCGTTATGCGTTATGCGTTATGCGTTATGCGTTATGCGTTATGCGTTATGCGTTATGCGTTATGCGTTATGCGTTATGCGTTATGCGTTATGCGTTATGCGTTATGCGTTATGCGTTATGCGTTATGCGTTATGCGTTATGCGTTATGCGTTATGCGTTATGCGTTATGCGTTATGCGTTATGCGTTATGCGTTATGCGTTATGCGTTATGCGTTACGCGTTACGCGTTATGCGTTATGCGTTATGCGTTATGCGTTATGCGTTATGTGTTATGCGTTATGCGTTAAGCGTTATACGTTATGCGTTATGCGTTATGTGTTATGCGTTATGCGTTATGTGTTATGCGTTGTGCTTTACGGGTTATGCGATATGCGTTATGCGTTATGACTTTTTCATTGAACGTTATGCGTTATGCGATATGCGTTATGCGTTATGCGTTATGCGTTATGCGTTATGCGTTATGCGTTATGCGTTATGCGTTATGCGTTATGCGTTATGCGTTATGCGTTATGCGTTGTGCTTTACGGGTTATGCGATATGCGTTATGCGTTATGACTTTTTCATTGAACGTTATGCGTTATGCGATATGCGTTATGCGTTATGCGTTATGCGTTATGCGTTATGCGTTATGCGTTATGCGTTATGCGTTATGCGTTATGCGTTATGCGTTATGTGTTATGCGTTATGCGTTATGCGTTATGCGTTATGCGTTATGCGTTATGCGTTATGCGTTATGCGTTATGCGTTATGCGTCATGCGTTATGCGTTATGCGTTCTGCGTTATGCGTCATGCGTTATGCGTTATGCGTTATGCGTTATGCGTTATGCGTTATGCGTTATGCGTTATGCATTATGCGTTATGCGTTATGCGTTATGCGTTATGCGTTATGCGTTATGCGTTATGCGTTATGCGTTATGCGTTATGCGTTATGCGTTATGCGTTATGCGTTATGCGTTATGCGTTATGCGTTATGCGTTATGCGTTATGCGTTATGCGTTATGCGTTATGCGTTATGCGTTATGCGTTATGCGTTATGCGTTATGCGTTATGCGTTATGCGTTATGCGTTATGCGTTATGCGTTATGCGTTATGCGTTATGCGTTATGCGTTATGCGTTATGCGTTATGCGTTATGCGTTATGCGTTATGCGTTATGCGTTATGCGTTATGCGTTATGCGTTACGCGTTACGCGTTATGCGTTATGCGCTATGCGTTATGCGTTATGCGTTATGTGTTATGCGTTATGCGTTAAGCGTTATACGTTATGCGTTATGCGTTATGTGTTATGCGTTATGCGTTATGCGTTATGCGTTATGCGTTATGCGTTATGCGTTATGCGTTATGCGTTATGCGTTATGCGTTATGCGTTATGCGTTATGCGTTATGCGTTATGCGCCATGCGTTATCCGTTATGCGTTATCCGTTATGCGTTACGCGTTATGCGTTATGCGTTATGCGTTATGCGTTATGCGTTAAGCGTTATACGTTATGCGATATGCGTTATGCGTTATGTGTTATGCGTTATGCGTTATGCGTTATGTGTTATGCGTTAAGCGTTATGCGTTATGCGATATGCGTTATTCGTTATGCGTTATGCGTTATGCGTTATGCGTCATGCGTTATGCGTTATGCGTTCTGCGTTATGCGTCATGCGTTATGCGTTATGCGTTCTGCGTTATGCGTTATGCGTTATGCGTTATGCGTTATGCGTTATGCGTTATGCGTTATGCGTTATGCGTTATGCGTTATGCGTTATGCGTTATGCGTTATGCGTTATGCGTTATGCGTTATGCGTTATGCGTTATGCGTTATGCGTTATGCGTTATGCGTTATGCGTTATGCGTTATGCGTTATGCGTTATGCGTTATGCGTTATGCGTTATGCGTTATGCGTTATGCGTTATGCGTTATGCGTTATGCGTTATGCGTTATGCGTTATGCGTTATGCGCCACGCGTTATCCGTTATGCGTTATCCGTTATGCGTTACGCGTTATGCGTTATGCGTTATGCGTTATGCGTTATGCGTTATGCGTTATGCGTTATGCGTTATGCGTTATGCGTTATGCGTTATGCGTTATGCGTTATGCGTTATGCGTTATGCGTTATGCGTTATGCGTTATGCGTTAAGCGTTATGCGTTATGCGTTATGCGTTATGCGTTATGCGTTATGCGTTATGCGTTATGCGTTATGCGTTATGCGTTGTGCGTTATGCGTTATGCGTTATGCGTTATGCGTTATGCGTTATGCGTTATGCGTTATGCTTTATGCGTTATGCGTTATGCGTTATGCGTTATGCGTTATGCGTTATGCGTTATGCGTTATGCGTTATGCGTTATGCGTTATGCGTTATGCGTTATGCGTTATGCGTTATGCGTTATGCGTTATGCGTTATGCGTTATGCGTTATGCGTTATGCGTTATGCGTTATGCGTTATGCGTTATGCGTTATGCGTTATGCGTTATGCGTTATGCGTTATGCGTTATGCGTTATGCGTTATGCGTTATGCGTTATGCGTTATGCGTTATGCGTTATGCGTTATGCGTTATGCGTTATGCGTTATGCGTTATGCGTTATGCGTTATGCGTTATGCGTTATGCGTTATGCGTTATGCGTTATGCGTTATGCGTTATGCGTTATGCGTTATGCGTTAAGCGTTATGCGTTATGCGTTATGCGTTATGCGTTATGCGTTATGCGTTATGCGTTATGCGTTATGCGTTATGCGTTATGCGTTATGCGTTATGCGTTATGCGTTATACGTTATGCGATATGCGTTATGCGTTATGTGTTATGCGTTATGCGTTATGCGTTATGCGTTATGTGTTATGCGTTAAGCGTTATGCGTTATGCGATATGCGTTATTCGTTATGCGTTATGCGTTATGCGTTATGCGTCATGCGTTATGCGTTATGCGTTCTGCGTTATGCGTCATGCGTTATGCGTTATGCGTTCTGCGTTATGCGTTATGCGTTATGCGTTATGCGTTATGCGTTATGCGTTATGCGTTATGCGTTATGCGTTATGCGTTATGCGTTATGCGTTATGCGTTATGCGTTATGCGTTATGCGTTATGCGTTATGCGTTATGCGTTATGCGTTATGCGTTATGCGTTATGCGTTATGCGTTATGCGTTATGCGTTATGCGTTATGCGTTATGCGTTATGCGTTATGCGTTATGCGTTATGCGTTATGCGTTATGCGTTATGCGTTATGCGTTATGCGTTATGCGTTATGCGTTATGCGTTATGCGTTATGCGTTATGCGTTATGCGTTATGCGTTATGCGTTATGCGTTATGCGTTATGCGTTATGCGTTATGCGTTATGCGTTATGCGTTATGCGTTATGCGTTATGCGTCATGCGTTATGCGTTATGCGTTATGCGTTATGCGTTACGCGTTACGCGTTATGCGTTATGCGTTATGCGTTATGCGTTATGCGTTATGTGTTATGCGTTATGCGTTAAGCGTTATACGTTATGCGTTATGCGTTATGTGTTATGCGTTATGCGTTATGTGTTATGCGTTGTGCTTTACGGGTTATGCGATATGCGTTATGCGTTATGACTTTTTCATTGAACGTTATGCGTTATGCGATATGCGTTATGCGTTATGCGTTATGCGTTATGCGTTATGCGTTATGCGTTATGCGTTATGCGTTATGCGTTATGCGTTATGCGTTATGCGTTGTGCTTTACGGGTTATGCGATATGCGTTATGCGTTATGACTTTTTCATTGAACGTTATGCGTTATGCGATATGCGTTATGCGTTATGCGTTATGCGTTATGCGTTATGCGTTATGCGTTATGCGTTATGCGTTATGCGTTATGCGTTATGTGTTATGCGTTATGCGTTATGCGTTATGCGTTATGCGTTATGCGTTATGCGTTATGCGTTATGCGTTATGCGTTATGCGTTATGCGTCATGCGTTATGCGTTATGCGTTCTGCGTTATGCGTCATGCGTTATGCGTTATGCGTTATGCGTTATGCGTTATGCGTTATGCGTTATGCGTTATGCATTATGCGTTATGCGTTATGCGTTATGCGTTATGCGTTATGCGTTATGCGTTATGCGTTATGCGTTATGCGTTATGCGTTATGCGTTATGCGTTATGCGTTATGCGTTATGCGTTATGCGTTATGCGTTATGCGTTATGCGTTATGCGTTATGCGTTATGCGTTATGCGTTATGCGTTATGCGTTATGCGTTATGCGTTATGCGTTATGCGTTATGCGTTATGCGTTATGCGTTATGCGTTATGCGTTATGCGTTATGCGTTATGCGTTATGCGTTATGCGTTATGCGTTATGCGTTATGCGTTATGCGTTATGCGTTATGCGTTACGCGTTACGCGTTATGCGTTATGCGCTATGCGTTATGCGTTATGCGTTATGTGTTATGCGTTATGCGTTAAGCGTTATACGTTATGCGTTATGCGTTATGTGTTATGCGTTATGCGTTATGCGTTATGCGTTATGCGTTATGCGTTATGCGTTATGCGTTATGCGTTATGCGTTATGCGTTATGCGTTATGCGTTATGCGTTATGCGTTATGCGCCATGCGTTATCCGTTATGCGTTATCCGTTATGCGTTACGCGTTATGCGTTATGCGTTATGCGTTATGCGTTATGCGTTAAGCGTTATACGTTATGCGATATGCGTTATGCGTTATGTGTTATGCGTTATGCGTTATGCGTTATGTGTTATGCGTTAAGCGTTATGCGTTATGCGATATGCGTTATTCGTTATGCGTTATGCGTTATGCGTTATGCGTCATGCGTTATGCGTTATGCGTTCTGCGTTATGCGTCATGCGTTATGCGTTATGCGTTCTGCGTTATGCGTTATGCGTTATGCGTTATGCGTTATGCGTTATGCGTTATGCGTTATGCGTTATGCGTTATGCGTTATGCGTTATGCGTTATGCGTTATGCGTTATGCGTTATGCGTTATGCGTTATGCGTTATGCGTTATGCGTTATGCGTTATGCGTTATGCGTTATGCGTTATGCGTTATGCGTTATGCGTTATGCGTTATGCGTTATGCGTTATGCGTTATGCGTTATGCGTTATGCGTTATGCGTTATGCGTTATGCGTTATGCGTTATGCGTTATGCGTTATGCGTTATGCGTTATGCGTTACGCGTTACGCGTTATGCGTTATGCGTTATGCGTTATGCGTTATGCGATGCGTTATGCGTTATGCGTTATGTGTTATGCGTTATGCGTTAAGCGTTATACGTTATGCGTTATGCGTTATGTGTTATGCGTTATGCGTTATGTGTTATGCGTTGTGCTTTACGGGTTATGCGATATGCGTTATGCGTTATGACTTTTTCATTGAACGTTATGCGTTATGCGATATGCGTTATGCGTTATGCGTTATGCGTTATGCGTTATGCGTTATGCGTTATGCGTTATGCGTTATGCGTTATGCGTTATGCGTTATGCGTTATGCGTTATGCGTTATGCGTTATGCGTTATGCGTTATGCGTTATGCGTTATGCGTTATGCGTTATGCGTTATGCGTTATGCGTTATGCGTTATGCGTTATGCGTCATGCGTTATGCGTTATGCGTTCTGCGTTATGCGTCATGCGTTATGCGTTATGCGTTATGCGTTATGCGTTATGCGTTATGCGTTATGCGTTATGCGTTATGCGTTATGCGTTATGCGTTATGCGTTATGCGTTATGCGTTATGCGTTATGCGTTATGCGTTATGCGTTATGCGTTATGCGTTATGCGTTATGCGTTATGCGTTATGCGTTATGCGTTATGCGTTATGCGTTATGCGTTATGCGTTATGCGTTATGCGTTATGCGTTATGCGTTATGCGTTATGCGTTATGCGTTATGCGTTATGCGTTATGCGTTATGCGTTATGCGTTATGCGTTATGCGTTATGCGTTATGCGTTATGCGTTATGCGTTATGCGTTATGCGTTATGCGTTATGCGTTATGCGTTATGCGTTATGCGTTATGCGTTATGCGTTATGCGTTATGCGTTATGCGTTATGCGTTATGCGTTATGCGTTATGCGTTATGCGTTATGCGTTATGCGTTATGCGTTATGCGTTATGCGTTATGCGTTATGCTTTATGCGTTATGCGTTATGCGTTATGCGTTATGCGTTATGCGTTATGCGTTATGCGTTATGCGTTATGCGTTATGCGTTATGCGTTATGCGTTATGCGTTATGCGTTATGCGTTATGCGTTATGCGTTATGCGTTATGCGTTATGCGTTATGCGTTATGCGTTATGCGTTATGCGTTATGCGTTATGCGTTATGCGTTATGCGTAATGCGTTATGCGTTATGCGTTATGCGTTATGCGTTATGCGTTATGCGTTATGCGTTATGCCTTATGCCTTATGCGTTATGCGTTATGCGTTATGCGTTATGCGTTATGCGTTATGCGTTATGCGTTATGCGTTATGCGTTATGCGTTATGCGTTATGCGTTATGCGCCATGCGTTATCCGTTATGCGTTATCCGTTATGCGTTACGCGTTATGCGTTATGCGTTATGCGTTATGCGTTATGCGTTATGCGTTAAGCGTTATACGTTATGCGATATGCGTTATGCGTTATGTGTTATGCGTTATGCGTTATGCGTTATGCGTTATGTGTTATGCGTTAAGCGTTATGCGTTATGCGATATGCGTTATTCGTTATGCGTTATGCGTTATGCGTTATGCGTCATGCGTTATGCGTTATGCGTTCTGCGTTATGCGTCATGCGTTATGCGTTATGCGTTCTGCGTTATGCGTTATGCGTTATGCGTTATGCGTTATGCGTTATGCGTTATGCGTTATGCGTTATGCGTTATGCGTTATGCGTTATGCGTTATGCGTTATGCGTTATGCGTTATGCGTTATGCCTTATGCCTTATGCGTTATGCGTTATGCGTTATGCGTTATGCGTTATGCGTTATGCGTTATGCGTTATGCGTTATGCGTTATGCGTTATGCGTTATGCGTTATGCGTTATGCGTTATGCGTTATGCGTTATGCGTTATGCGTTATGCGTTATGCGTTATGCGTTATGCGTTATGCGTTATGCGTTATGCGTTATGCGTTATGCGTTATGCGTTATGCGTTATGCGTTATGCGTTACGCGTTACGCGTTATGCGTTATGCGTTATGCGTTATGCGTTATGCGTTATGTGTTATGCGTTATGCGTTAAGCGTTATACGTTATGCGTTATGCGTTATGTGTTATGCGTTATGCGTTATGTGTTATGCGTTGTGCTTTACGGGTTATGCGATATGCGTTATGCGTTATGACTTTTTCATTGAACGTTATGCGTTATGCGATATGCGTTATGCGTTATGCGTTATGCGTTATGCGTTATGCGTTATGCGTTATGCGTTATGCGTTATGCGTTATGCGTTATGCGTTATGCGTTATGCGTTATGCGTTATGCGTTATGCGTTATGCGTTATGCGTTATGCGTTATGCGTTATGCGTTATGCGTTATGCGTTATGCGTTATGCGTTATGCGTTATGCGTTATGCGTTATGCGTTATGCGTTATGCTTTATGCGTTATGCGTTATGCGTTATGCGTTATGCGTTATGCGTTATGCGTTATGCGTTATGCGTTATGCGTTATGCGTTATGCGTTATGCGTTATGCGTTATGCGTTATGCGTTATGCGTTATGCGTTATGCGTTATGCGTTATGCGTTATGCGTTATGCGTTATGCGTTATGCGTTATGCGTTATGCGTTATGCCTTATGCCTTATGCGTTATGCGTTATGCGTTATGCGCCATGCGTTATCCGTTATGCGTTATCCGTTATGCGTTACGCGTTATGCGTTATGCGTTATGCGTTATGCGTTATGCGTTAAGCGTTATACGTTATGCGATATGCGTTATGCGTTATGTGTTATGCGTTATGCGTTATGCGTTATGCGTTATGTGTTATGCGTTAAGCGTTATGCGTTATGCGATATGCGTTATTCGTTATGCGTTATGCGTTATGCGTTATGCGTTATGCGTTATGCGTTATGCGTTATGCGTTATGCGTTATGCGTTATGCGTTATGCGTTATGCGTTATGCGTTATGCGTTATGCGTTATGCGTTATGCGTTATGCGTTATGCGTTATGCGTTATGCGTTATGCGTTATGCGTTATGCGTTATGCGTTATGCGTTATGCGTTATGCGTTATGCGTTATGCGTTATGCGTTATGCGTTATGCGTTATGCGTTATGCGTTATGCGTTATGCGTTATGCGTTATGCGTTATGCGTTATGCGTTACGCGTTACGCGTTATGCGTTATGCGTTATGCGTTATGCGTTATGCGTTATGTGTTATGCGTTATGCGTTAAGCGTTATACGTTATGCGTTATGCGTTATGTGTTATGCGTTATGCGTTATGTGTTATGCGTTGTGCTTTACGGGTTATGCGATATGCGTTATGCGTTATGACTTTTTCATTGAACGTTATGCGTTATGCGATATGCGTTATGCGTTATGCGTTATGCGTTATGCGTTATGCGTTATGCGTTATGCGTTATGCGTTATGCGTTATGCGTTATGCGTTATGCGTTATGCGTTATGCGTTATGCGTTATGCGTTATGCGTTATGCGTTATGCGTTATGCGTTATGCGTTATGCGTTATGCGTTATGCGTTATGCGTCATGCGTTATGCGTTATGCGTTCTGCGTTATGCGTCATGCGTTATGCGTTATGCGTTATGCGTTATGCGTTATGCGTTATGCGTTATGCGTTATGCGTTATGCGTTATGCGTTATGCGTTATGCATTATGCGTTATGCGTTATGCGTTATGCGTTATGCGTTATGCGTTATGCGTTATGCGTTATGCGTTATGCGTTATGCGTTATGCGTTATGCGTTATGCGTTATGCGTTATGCGTTATGCGTTATGCGTTATGCGTTATGCGTTATCCGTTATGCGTTATGCGTTATGCGTTATGCGTTATGCGTTATGCGTTATGCGTTATGCGTTATGCGTTATGCGTTATGCGTTATGCGTTATGCGTTATGCGTTATGCGTTATGCGTTATGCGTTATGCGTTATGCGTTATGTGTTATGCGTTAAGCGTTATGCGTTATGCGATATGCGTTATTCGTTATGCGTTATGCGTTATGCGTTATGCGTCATGCGTTATGCGTTATCCGTTCTGCGTTATGCGTCATGCGTTATGCGTTATGCGTTCTGCGTTATGCGTTATGCGTTATGCGTTATGCGTTATGGGTTATGCGTTATGCGTTATGCGTTATGCGTTATGCGTTATGCGTTATGCGTTATGCGTTATGCGTTATGCCTTATGCCTTATGCGTTATGCGTTATGCGTTATGCGTTATGCGTTATGCGTTATGCGTTATGCGTTATGCGTTATGCGCCATGCGTTATGCGTTATGCGTTATGCGTTATGCGTTATGCGTTATGCGTTATGCGTTATGCGTTATGCGTTATGCGTTATGCGTTATGCGTTATGCGTTATGCGTTATGCGTTATGCGTTATGCGTTATGCGTTATGCGTTATGCGTTATGCGTTATGCGTTATGCGTTATGCGTTATGCGTTATGCGTTATGCGTTATGCGTTATGCGTTATGCGTTATGCGTTATGCGTTATGCGTTATGCGTTATGCGTTATGCGTTATGCGTTATGCGTTATGCGTTATGCGTTATGCGTTATGCGTTATGCGTTATGCGTTATGCGTTATGCGTTATGCGTTATGCGTTATGCGTTATGCGTTATGCGTTATGCGTTATGCGTTATGCGTTATGCGTTATGCGTTATGCGTTATGCGTTACGCGTTATGCGTTATGCGTTATGCGTTATGCGTTATGCGTTATGCGTTATGCGTTATGCGTTATGCGTTATGCGTTATGCTTTATGCGTTATGCGTTATGCGTTATGCGTTATGCGTTATGCGTTATGCGTTATGCGTTATGCGTTATGCGTTATGCGTTATGCGTTATGCGTTATGCGTTATGCGTTATGCGTTATGCGTTATGCGTTATGCGTTATGCGTTATGCGTTATGCGTTATGCGTTATGCGTTATGCGTTATGCGTTATGCGTTATGCGTTATGCCTTATGCCTTATGCGTTATGCGTTATGCGTTATGCGCCATGCGTTATCCGTTATGCGTTATCCGTTATGCGTTACGCGTTATGCGTTATGCGTTATGCGTTATGCGTTATGCGTTAAGCGTTATACGTTATGCGATATGCGTTATGCGTTATGTGTTATGCGTTATGCGTTATGCGTTATGCGTTATGTGTTATGCGTTAAGCGTTATGCGTTATGCGATATGCGTTATTCGTTATGCGTTATGCGTTATGCGTTATGCGTTATGCGTTATGCGTTATGCGTTATGCGTTATGCGTTATGCGTTATGCGTTATGCGTTATGCGTTATGCGTTATGCGTTATGCGTTATGCGTTATGCGTTATGCGTTATGCGTTATGCGTTATGCGTTATGCGTTATGCGTTATGCGTTATGCGTTATGCGTTATGCGTTATGCGTTATGCGTTATGCGTTATGCGTTATGCGTTATGCGTTATGCGTTATGCGTTATGCGTTATGCGTTATGCGTTATGCGTTACGCGTTACGCGTTATGCGTTATGCGTTATGCGTTATGCGTTATGCGTTATGTGTTATGCGTTATGCGTTAAGCGTTATACGTTATGCGTTATGCGTTATGTGTTATGCGTTATGCGTTATGTGTTATGCGTTGTGCTTTACGGGTTATGCGATATGCGTTATGCGTTATGACTTTTTCATTGAACGTTATGCGTTATGCGATATGCGTTATGCGTTATGCGTTATGCGTTATGCGTTATGCGTTATGCGTTATGCGTTATGCGTTATGCGTTATGCGTTATGCGTTATGCGTTATGCGTTATGCGTTATGCGTTATGCGTTATGCGTTATGCGTTATGCGTTATGCGTTATGCGTTATGCGTCATGCGTTATGCGTTATGCGTTCTGCGTTATGCGTCATGCGTTATGCGTTATGCGTTATGCGTTATGCGTTATGCGTTATGCGTTATGCGTTATGCGTTATGCGTTATGCGTTATGCGTTATGCATTATGCGTTATGCGTTATGCGTTATGCGTTATGCGTTATGCGTTATGCGTTATGCGTTATGCGTTATGCGTTATGCGTTATGCGTTATGCGTTATGCGTTATGCGTTATGCGTTATGCGTTATGCGTTATGCGTTATGCGTTATCCGTTATGCGTTATGCGTTATGCGTTATGCGTTATGCGTTATGCGTTATGCGTTATGCGTTATGCGTTATGCGTTATGCGTTATGCGTTATGCGTTATGCGTTATGCGTTATGCGTTATGCGTTATGCGTTATGCGTTATGCGTTATGCGTTATGTGTTATGCGTTAAGCGTTATGCGTTATGCGATATGCGTTATTCGTTATGCGTTATGCGTTATGCGTTATGCGTCATGCGTTATGCGTTATCCGTTCTGCGTTATGCGTCATGCGTTATGCGTTATGCGTTCTGCGTTATGCGTTATGCGTTATGCGTTATGCGTTATGGGTTATGCGTTATGCGTTATGCGTTATGCGTTATGCGTTATGCGTTATGCGTTATGCGTTATGCGTTATGCCTTATGCCTTATGCGTTATGCGTTATGCGTTATGCGTTATGCGTTATGCGTTATGCGTTATGCGTTATGCGCCATGCGTTATGCGTTATGCGTTATGCGTTATGCGTTATGCGTTATGCGTTATGCGTTATGCGTTATGCGTTATGCGTTATGCGTTATGCGTTATGCGTTATGCGTTATGCGTTATGCGTTATGCGTTATGCGTTATGCGTTATGCGTTATGCGTTATGCGTTATGCGTTATGCGTTATGCGTTATGCGTTATGCGTTATGCGTTATGCGTTATGCGTTATGCGTTATGCGTTATGCGTTATGCGTTATGCGTTATGCGTTATGCGTTATGCGTTATGCGTTATGCGTTATGCGTTATGCGTTATGCGTTATGCGTTATGCGTTATGCGTTATGCGTTATGCGTTATGCGTTATGCGTTATGCGTTATGCGTTATGCGTTATGCGTTATGCGTTATGCGTTATGCGTTATGCGTTATGCGTTATGCGTTATGCGTTATGCGTTATGCGTTATGCGTTATGCGTTATGCGTTATGCGTTATGCGTTATGCGTTATGCGTTATGCGTTATGCGTTATGCGTTATGCGTTATGCGTTATGCGTTATGCGTTATGCGTTATGCGTTATGCGTTATGCGTTATGCGTTATGCGTTATGCGTTATGCGTTATGCGTTATGCGTTATGCGTTATGCGTTATGCGTTATGCGTTATGCGTTATGCGTTATGCGTTATGCGTTATGCGTTATGCGTTATGCGTTATGCGTTATGCGTTACGCGTTATGCGTTATGCGTTATGCGTTATGCGTTATGCGTTATGTGTTATGCGTTATGCGTTAAGCGTTATACGTTATGCGTTATGCGTTATGTGTTATGCGTTATGCGTTATGTGTTATGCGTTGTGCTTTACGGGTTATGCGATATGCGTTATGCGTTATGACTTTTTCATTGAACGTTATGCGTTATGCGATATGCGTTATGCGTTATGCGTTATGCGTTATGCGTTATGCGTTATGCGTTATGCGTTATGCGTTATGCGTTATGCGTTATGCGTTATGCGTTATGCCTTATGCCTTATGCGTTATGCGTTATGCGTTATGCGTTATGCGTTATGCGTTATGCGTTATGCGTTATCCGTTATGCGTTATCCGTTATGCGTTACGCGTTATGCGTTATGCGTTATGCGTTATGCGTTATGCGTTATGCGTTATGCGTTATGCGTTATGCGTTATGCGTTATGCGTTATGCGTTATGCGTTATGCGTTATGCGTTATGAGTTATGCGTTATGCGTTATGCGTTATGCGCCATGCGTTATCCGTTATGCGTTATCCGTTATGCGTTACGCGTTATGCGTTATGCGTTATGCGTTATGCGTTATGCGTTATGCGTTATGCGTTATGCGTTATGCGTTATGCGTTATGCGTTCTGCGTTATGCGTCATGCGTTATGCGTTATGCGTTCTGCGTTATGCGTTATGCGTTATGCGTTATGCGTTATGCGTTATGCGTTATGCGTTATGCGTTATGCGTTATGCGTTATGCGTTATGCGTTATGCGTTATGCGTTATGCGTTATGCGTTATGCGTTATGCGTTATGCCTTATGCCTTATGCGTTCTGCGTTATGCGTTATGCGTTATGCGTTCTGCGTTATGCGTTATGCGTTATGCGTTATGCGTTATGCGTTATGCGTTATGCGTTATGCGTTATGCGTTATGCCTTATGCCTTATGCGTTATGCGTTATGCGTTATGCGTTATGCGTTATGCGTTATGCGTTATGCGTTATGCGTTATGCGTTATGCGTTATGCGCCATGCGTTATCCGTTATGCGTTATCCGTTATGCGTTACGCGTTATGCGTTATGCGTTATGCGTTATGCGTTATGCGTTATGCGTTATGCGTTATGCGTTATGCGTTATGCGTTATGCGTTATGCGTTATGCGTTATGCGTTATGCGTTATGCGTTATGCGTTATGCGCCATGCGTTATCCGTTATGCGTTATCCGTTATGCGTTACGCGTTATGCGTTATGCGTTATGCGTTATGCGTTATGCGTTATGCGTTATGCGTTATGCGTTATGCGTTATGCGTTATGCGTTATGCGTTATGCGTTATGCGTTATGCGTTATGCGTTATGCGTTATGCGTTATGCGTTATGCGTTATGCGTTATGCGTTATGCGTTATGCGTTATGCGTTATGCGTTATGCGTTATGCGTTATGCGTTATGCGTTATGCGTTATGCGTTATGCGTTATCCGTTATGCGTTATGCGTTATGCGTTATGCGTTATGCGTTATGCGTTATGCGTTATGCGTTATGCGTTATGCGTTATGCGTTATGCGTTATGCGTTATGCGTTATGCGTTATGCGTTATGCGTTATGCGTTATGCGTTATGCGTTATGCGTTATGCGTTATGCGTTATGCGTTATGCGTTATGCGTTATGCGTTATGCGTTACGCGTTATGCGTTATGCGTTATGCGTTATGCGTTATGCGTTATGTGTTATGCGTTATGCGTTAAGCGTTATACGTTATGCGTTATGCGTTATGTGTTATGCGTTATGCGTTATGTGCTATGCGTTGTGCTTTACGGGTTATGCGATATGCGTTATGCGTTATGACTTTTTCATTGAACGTTATGCGTTATGCGATATGCGTTATGCGTTATGCGTTATGCGTTATGCGTTATGCGTTATGCGTTATGCGTTATGCGTTATGCGTTATGCGTTATGCGTTATGCGTTATGCGTTATGCGTTATGCGTTATGCGTTATGCGTTATGCGTTATGCGTTATGCCTTATGCCTTATGCGTTCTGCGTTATGCGTTATGCGTTATGCGTTCTGCGTTATGCGTTATGCGTTATGCGTTATGCGTTATGCGTTATGCGTTATGCGTTATGCGTTATGCGTTATGCCTTATGCCTTATGCGTTATGCGTTATGCGTTATGCGTTATGCGTTATGCGTTATGCGTTATGCGTTATCCGTTATGCGTTATCCGTTATGCGTTACGCGTTATGCGTTATGCGTTATGCGTTATGCGTTATGCGTTATGCGTTATGCGTTATGCGTTATGCGTTATGCGTTATGCGTTATGCGTTATGCGTTATGCGTTATGCGTTATGAGTTATGCGTTATGCGTTATGCGTTATGCGCCATGCGTTATCCGTTATGCGTTATCCGTTATGCGTTACGCGTTATGCGTTATGCGTTATGCGTTATGCGTTATGCGTTATGCGTTATGCGTTATGCGTTATGCGTTATGCGTTATGCGTTATGCGTTCTGCGTTATGCGTCATGCGTTATGCGTTATGCGTTCTGCGTTATGCGTTATGCGTTATGCGTTATGCGTTATGCGTTATGCGTTATGCGTTATGCGTTATGCGTTATGCGTTATGCGTTATGCGTTATGCGTTATGCGTTATGCGTTATGCGTTATGCGTTATGCCTTATGCCTTATGCGTTCTGCGTTATGCGTTATGCGTTATGCGTTCTGCGTTATGCGTTATGCGTTATGCGTTATGCGTTATGCGTTATGCGTTATGCGTTATGCGTTATGCGTTATGCCTTATGCCTTATGCGTTATGCGTTATGCGTTATGCGTTATGCGTTATGCGTTATGCGTTATGCGTTATGCGTTATGCGCCATGCGTTATCCGTTATGCGTTATCCGTTATGCGTTACGCGTTATGCGTTATGCGTTATGCGTTATGCGTTATGCGTTATGCGTTATGCGTTATGCGTTATGCGTTATGCGTTATGCGTTATGCGTTATGCGTTATGCGTTATGCGTTATGCGTTATGCGTTATGCGTTATGCGCCATGCGTTATCCGTTATGCGTTATCCGTTATGCGTTACGCGTTATGCGTTATGCGTTATGCGTTATGCGTTATGCGTTATGCGTTATGCGTTATGCGTTATGCGTTATGCGTTATGCGTTATGCGTTATGCGTTATGCGTTATGCGTTATGCGTTATGCGTTATGCGTTATGCGTTATGCGTTATGCGTTATGCGTTATGCGTTATGCGTTATGCGTTATGCGTTATGCGTTATGCGTTATGCGTTATGCGTTATGCGTTATGCGTTATGCGTTATGCGTTATGCGTTATGCGTTATGCGTTATGCGTTATGCGTTATGCGTTATGCGTTATGCGTTATGCGTTATGCGTTATGCGTTATGCGTTATGCGTTATGCGTTATGCGTTATGCGTTATGCGTTATGCGTTATGCGTTATGCGTTATGCGTTATGCGTTATGCGTTATGCGTTATGCGTTATGCGTTATGCGTTATGCGTTATGCGTTATGCGTTATGCGTTATGCGTTATGCGTTATGCGTTATGCGTTATGCGTTATGCGTTATGCGTTATGCGTTACGCGTTACGCGTTATGCGTTATGCGTTATGCGTTATGCGTTATGCGTTATGCGTTATGCGTTATGTGTTATGCGTTATGCGTTAAGCGTTATACGTTATGCGTTATGCGTTATGTGTTATGCGTTATGCGTTATGTGTTATGCGTTGTGCTTTACGGGTTATGCGATATGCGTTATGCGTTATGACTTTTTCATTGAACGTTATGCGTTATGCGATATGCGTTATGCGTTATGCGTTATGCGTTATGCGTTATGCGTTATGCGTTATGCGTTATGCGTTATGCGTTATGCGTTATGCGTTATGCGTTATGCGTTATGCGTTATGCGTTATGCGTTATGCGTTATGCGTTATGCGTTATGCGTTATGCGTTATGCGTTATGCGTTATGCGTTATGCGTTATGCGTTATGCGTTATGCGTTATGCGTTATGCGTTATGCGTTATGCGTTATGCGTTATGCGTTATGCGTTATGCGTTATGCGTTATGCGTTATGCGTTATGCGTTATGCGTTATGCGTTATGCGTTATGCGTTATGCGTTATGCGTTATGCGTTATGCGTTATGCGTTATGCGTTATGCGTTATGCGTTATGCGTTATGCGTTATGCGTTATGCGTTATGCGTTATGCGTTATGCGTTATGCGTTATGCGTTACGCGTTATGCGTTATGCGTTATGCGTTATGCGTTATGCGTTATGTGTTATGCGTTATGCGTTAAGCGTTATACGTTATGCGTTATGCGTTATGTGTTATGCGTTATGCGTTATGTGTTATGCGTTGTGCTTTACGGGTTATGCGATATGCGTTATGCGTTATGACTTTTTCATTGAACGTTATGCGTTATTCATTGAACGTTATGCGTTATGCGATATGCGTTATGCGTTATGCGTTATGCGTTATGCGTTATGCGTTATGCGTTATGCGTTATGCGTTATGCGTTATGCGTTATGCGTTATGCGTTATGCGTTATGCGTTATGCGTTATGCCTTATGCCTTATGCGTTCTGCGTTATGCGTTATGCGTTATGCGTTCTGCGTTATGCGTTATGCGTTATGCGTTATGCGTTATGCGTTATGCGTTATGCGTTATGCGTTATGCGTTATGCCTTATGCCTTATGCGTTATGCGTTATGCGTTATGCGTTATGCGTTATGCGTTATGCGTTATGCGTTATCCGTTATGCGTTATCCGTTATGCGTTACGCGTTATGCGTTATGCGTTATGCGTTATGCGTTATGCGTTATGCGTTATGCGTTATGCGTTATGCGTTATGCGTTATGCGTTATGCGTTATGCGTTATGCGTTATGAGTTATGCGTTATGCGTTATGCGTTATGCGCCATGCGTTATCCGTTATGCGTTATCCGTTATGCGTTACGCGTTATGCGTTATGCGTTATGCGTTATGCGTTATGCGTTATGCGTTATGCGTTATGCGTTATGCGTTATGCGTTATGCGTTCTGCGTTATGCGTCATGCGTTATGCGTTATGCGTTCTGCGTTATGCGTTATGCGTTATGCGTTATGCGTTATGCGTTATGCGTTATGCGTTATGCGTTATGCGTTATGCGTTATGCGTTATGCGTTATGCGTTATGCGTTATGCGTTATGCGTTATGCGTTATGCCTTATGCCTTATGCGTTCTGCGTTATGCGTTATGCGTTATGCGTTCTGCGTTATGCGTTATGCGTTATGCGTTATGCGTTATGCGTTATGCGTTATGCGTTATGCGTTATGCGTTATGCGTTATGCGTTATGCGTTATGCGTTATGCGTTATGCGTTATGCGTTATGCGTTATGCGTTATGCGTTATGCGTTATGCGTTATGCGTTATGCGTTATGCGTTACGCGTTACGCGTTATGCGTTATGCGTTATGCGTTATGCGTTATGCGTTATGCGTTATGCGTTATGTGTTATGCGTTATGCGTTAAGCGTTATACGTTATGCGTTATGCGTTATGTGTTATGCGTTATGCGTTATGTGTTATGCGTTGTGCTTTACGGGTTATGCGATATGCGTTATGCGTTATGACTTTTTCATTGAACGTTATGCGTTATGCGATATGCGTTATGCGTTATGCGTTATGCGTTATGCGTTATGCGTTATGCGTTATGCGTTATGCGTTATGCGTTATGCGTTATGCGTTATGCGTTATGCGTTATGCGTTATGCGTTATGCGTTATGCGTTATGCGTTATGCGTTATGCGTTATGCGTTATGCGTTATGCGTTATGCGTTATGCGTTATGCGTTATGCGTTATGCGTTATGCGTTATGCGTTATGCGTTATGCGTTATGCGTTATGCGTTATGCGTTATGCGTTATGCGTTATGCGTTATGCGTTATGCGTTATGCGTTATGCGTTATGCTTTATGCGTTATGCGTTATGCGTTATGCGTTATGCGTTATGCGTTATGCGTTATGCGTTATGCGTTATGCGTTATGCGTTATGCGTTATGCGTTATGCGTTATGCGTTATGCGTTATGCGTTATGCGTTATGCGTTATGCGTTATGCGTTATGCGTTATGCGTTATGCGTTATGCCTTATGCCTTATGCGTTATGCGTTATGCGTTATGCGTTATGCGTTATGCGTTATGCGTTATGCGTTATGCGTTATGCGTTATGCGTTATGCGTTATGCGCCATGCGTTATCCGTTATGCGTTATCCGTTATGCGTTACGCGTTATGCGTTATGCGTTATGCGTTATGCGTTATGCGTTAAGCGTTATACGTTATGCGATATGCGTTATGCGTTATGTGTTATGCGTTATGCGTTATGCGTTATGTGTTATGCGTTAAGCGTTATGCGTTATGCGATATGCGTTATTCGTTATGCGTTATGCGTTATGCGTTATGCGTCATGCGTTATGCGTTATGCGTTCTGCGTTATGCGTCATGCGTTATGCGTTATGCGTTCTGCGTTATGCGTTATGCGTTATGCGTTATGCGTTATGCGTTATGCGTTATGCGTTATGCGTTATGCGTTATGCGTTATGCGTTATGCGTTATGCGTTATGCGTTATGCGTTATGCGTTATGCGTTATGCGTTATGCGTTATGCGTTATGCGTTATGCGTTATGCGTTATGCGTTATGCGTTATGCGTTATGCGTTATGCGTTATGCGTTATGCGTTATGCGTTATGCGTTATGCGTTATGCGTTATGCGTTATGCGTTATGCGTTATGCGTTATGCGTTATGCGTTATGCGTTATGCGTTATGCGTTATGCGTTATGCGTTATGCGTTATGCGTTATGCGTTACGCGTTACGCGTTATGCGTTATGCGTTATGCGTTATGCGTTATGCGTTATGTGTTATGCGTTATGCGTTAAGCGTTATACGTTATGCGTTATGCGTTATGTGTTATGCGTTATGCGTTATGTGTTATGCGTTGTGCTTTACGGGTTATGCGATATGCGTTATGCGTTATGACTTTTTCATTGAACGTTATGCGTTATGCGATATGCGTTATGCGTTATGCGTTATGCGTTATGCGTTATGCGTTATGCGTTATGCGTTATGCGTTATGCGTTATGCGTTATGCGTTATGCGTTATGCGTTATGCGTTATGCGTTATGCGTTATGCGTTATGCGTTATGCGTTATGCGTTATGCGTTATGCGTTATGCGTTATGCGTTGTGCGTTGTGCGTTATGCGTCATGCGTTATGCGTTATGCGTTCTGCGTTATGCGTCATGCGTTATGCGTTATGCGTTATGCGTTATGCGTTATGCGTTATGCGTTATGCGTTATGCGTTATGCGTTATGCGTTATGCGTTATGCGTTATGCGTTATGCGTTATGCGTTATGCGTTATGCGTTATGCGTTATGCGTTATGCGTTATGCGTTATGCGTTATGCGTTATGCGTTATGCGTTATGCGTTATGCGTTATGCGTTATGCGTTATGCGTTATGCGTTATGCGTTATGCGTTATGCGTTATGCGTTATGCGTTATGCGTTATGCGTTATGCGTTATGCGTTATGCGTTATGCGTTATGCGTTATGCGTTATGCGTTATGCGTTATGCGTTATGCGTTATGCGTTATGCGTTATGCGTTATGCGTTATGCGTTATGCGTTATGCGTTATGCGTTATGCGTTATGCGTTATGCGTTATGCTTTATGCGTTATGCGTTATGCGTTATGCGTTATGCGTTATGCGTTATGCGTTATGCGTTATGCGTTATGCGTTATGCGTTATGCGTTATGCGTTATGCGTTATGCGTTATGCGTTATGCGTTATGCGTTATGCGTTATGCCTTATGCCTTATGCGTTATGCGTTATGCGTTATGCGTTATGCGTTATGCGTTATGCGTTATGCGTTATGCGTTATGCGTTATGCGTTATGCGCCATGCGTTATCCGTTATGCGTTATCCGTTATGCGTTACGCGTTATGCGTTATGCGTTATGCGTTATGCGTTATGCGTTAAGCGTTATACGTTATGCGATATGCGTTATGCGTTATGTGTTATGCGTTATGCGTTATGCGTTATGCGTTATGTGTTATGCGTTAAGCGTTATGCGTTATGCGATATGCGTTATTCGTTATGCGTTATGCGTTATGCGTTATGCGTCATGCGTTATGCGTTATGCGTTCTGCGTTATGCGTCATGCGTTATGCGTTATGCGTTCTGCGTTATGCGTTATGCGTTATGCGTTATGCGTTATGCGTTATGCGTTATGCGTTATGCGTTATGCGTTATGCGCCATGCGTTATCCGTTATGCGTTATCCGTTATGCGTTACGCGTTATGCGTTATGTGTTATGCGTTGTGCTTTACGGGTTATGCGATATGCGTTATGCGTTATGACTTTTTCATTGAACGTTATGCGTTATGCGATATGCGTTATGCGTTATGCGTTATGCGTTATGCGTTATGCGTTATGCGTTATGCGTTATGCGTTATGCGTTATGCGTTATGCGTTATGCGTTATGCGTTATGCGTTATGCGTTATGCGTTATGCGTCATGCGTTATGCGTTATGCGTTCTGCGTTATGCGTCATGCGTTATGCGTTATGCGTTATGCGTTATGCGTTATGCGTTATGCGTTATGCGTTATGCGTTATGCGTTATGCGTTATGCGTTATGCGTTATGCGTTATGCGTTATGCGTTATGCGTTATGCGTTATGCGTTATGCGTTATGCGTTATGCGTTATGCGTTATGCGTTATGCGTTATGCGTTATGCGTTATGCGTTATGCGTTATGCGTTATGCGTTATGCGTTATGCGTTATGCGTTATGCGTTATGCGTTATGCGTTATGCGTTATGCGTTATGCGTTATGCGTTATGCGTTATGCGTTATGCGTTATGCGTAATGCGTTATGCGTTATGCGTTATGCGTTATGCGTTATGCGTTATGCGTTATGCCTTATGCCTTATGCGTTATGCGTTATGCGTTATGCGTTATGCGTTATGCGTTATGCGTTATGCGTTATGCGTTATGCGTTATGCGTTATGCGTTATGCGTTATGCGCCATGCGTTATCCGTTATGCGTTATCCGTTATGCGTTACGCGTTATGCGTTATGCGTTATGCGTTATGCGTTATGCGTTATGCGTTAAGCGTTATACGTTATGCGATATGCGTTATGCGTTATGTGTTATGCGTTATGCGTTATGCGTTATGCGTTATGTGTTATGCGTTAAGCGTTATGCGTTATGCGATATGCGTTATTCGTTATGCGTTATGCGTTATGCGTTATGCGTCATGCGTTATGCGTTATGCGTTCTGCGTTATGCGTCATGCGTTATGCGTTATGCGTTCTGCGTTATGCGTTATGCGTTATGCGTTATGCGTTATGCGTTATGCGTTATGCGTTATGCGTTATGCGTTATGCGTTATGCGTTATGCGTTATGCGTTATGCGTTATGCGTTATGCGTTATGCCTTATGCCTTATGCGTTATGCGTTATGCGTTATGCGTTATGCGTTATGCGTTATGCGTTATGCGTTATGCGTTATGCGTTATGCGTTATGCGTTATGCGTTATGCGTTATGCGTTATGCGTTATGCGTTATGCGTTATGCGTTATGCGTTATGCGTTATGCGTTATGCGTTATGCGTTATGCGTTATGCGTTATGCGTTATGCGTTATGCGTTACGCGTTACGCGTTATGCGTTATGCGTTATGCGTTATGCGTTATGCGTTATGCGTTATGCGTTATGTGTTATGCGTTATGCGTTAAGCGTTATACGTTATGCGTTATGCGTTATGTGTTATGCGTTATGCGTTATGTGTTATGCGTTGTGCTTTACGGGTTATGCGATATGCGTTATGCGTTATGACTTTTTCATTGAACGTTATGCGTTATGCGATATGCGTTATGCGTTATGCGTTATGCGTTATGCGTTATGCGTTATGCGTTATGCGTTATGCGTTATGCGTTATGCGTTATGCGTTATGCGTTATGCGTTATGCGTTATGCGTTATGCGTTATGCGTTATGCGTTATGCGTTATGCGTTATGCGTTATGCGTTATGCGTTATGCGTTATGCGTTATGCGTTATGCGTTATGCGTTATGCGTTATGCGTTATGCGTTATGCGTTATGCTTTATGCGTTATGCGTTATGCGTTATGCGTTATGCGTTATGCGTTATGCGTTATGCGTTATGCGTTATGCGTTATGCGTTATGCGTTATGCGTTATGCGTTATGCGTTATGCGTTATGCGTTATGCGTTATGCGTTATGCGTTATGCGTTATGCGTTATGCGTTATGCGTTATGCGTTATGCGTTATGCGTTATGCGTTATGCGTTATGCGTTATGCCTTATGCCTTATGCGTTATGCGTTATGCGTTATGCGCCATGCGTTATCCGTTATGCGTTATCCGTTATGCGTTACGCGTTATGCGTTATGCGTTATGCGTTATGCGTTATGCGTTAAGCGTTATACGTTATGCGATATGCGTTATGCGTTATGTGTTATGCGTTATGCGTTATGCGTTATGCGTTATGTGTTATGCGTTAAGCGTTATGCGTTATGCGATATGCGTTATTCGTTATGCGTTATGCGTTATGCGTTATGCGTTATGCGTTATGCGTTATGCGTTATGCGTTATGCGTTATGCGTTATGCGTTATGCGTTATGCGTTATGCGTTATGCGTTATGCGTTATGCGTTATGCGTTATGCGTTATGCGTTATGCGTTATGCGTTATGCGTTATGCGTTATGCGTTATGCGTTATGCGTTATGCGTTATGCGTTATGCGTTATGCGTTATGCGTTATGCGTTATGCGTTATGCGTTATGCGTTATGCGTTATGCGTTATGCGTTACGCGTTACGCGTTATGCGTTATGCGTTATGCGTTATGCGTTATGCGTTATGTGTTATGCGTTATGCGTTAAGCGTTATACGTTATGCGTTATGCGTTATGTGTTATGCGTTATGCGTTATGTGTTATGCGTTGTGCTTTACGGGTTATGCGATATGCGTTATGCGTTATGACTTTTTCATTGAACGTTATGCGTTATGCGATATGCGTTATGCGTTATGCGTTATGCGTTATGCGTTATGCGTTATGCGTTATGCGTTATGCGTTATGCGTTATGCGTTATGCGTTATGCGTTATGCGTTATGCGTTATGCGTTATGCGTTATGCGTTATGCGTCATGCGTTATGCGTTATGCGTTCTGCGTTATGCGTCATGCGTTATGCGTTATGCGTTATGCGTTATGCGTTATGCGTTATGCGTTATGCGTTATGCGTTATGCGTTATGCGTTATGCGTTATGCATTATGCGTTATGCGTTATGCGTTATGCGTTATGCGTTATGCGTTATGCGTTATGCGTTATGCGTTATGCGTTATGCGTTATGCGTTATGCGTTATGCGTTATGCGTTATGCGTTATGCGTTATGCGTTATGCGTTATCCGTTATGCGTTATGCGTTATGCGTTATGCGTTATGCGTTATGCGTTATGCGTTATGCGTTATGCGTTATGCGTTATGCGTTATGCGTTATGCGTTATGCGTTATGCGTTATGCGTTATGCGTTATGCGTTATGCGTTATGCGTTAAGCGTTATGCGTTATGCGATATGCGTTATTCGTTATGCGTTATGCGTTATGCGTTATGCGTCATGCGTTATGCGTTATCCGTTCTGCGTTATGCGTCATGCGTTATGCGTTATGCGTTCTGCGTTATGCGTTATGCGTTATGCGTTATGCGTTATGCGTTATGCGTTATGCGTTATGCGTTATGCGTTATGCGTTATGCGTTATGCGTTATGCGTTATGCGTTATGCCTTATGCCTTATGCGTTATGCGTTATGCGTTATGCGTTATGCGTTATGCGTTATGCGTTATGCGTTATGCGTTATGCGCCATGCGTTATCCGTTATGCGTTATCCGTTATGCGTTACGCGTTATGCGTTATGCGTTATGCGTTATGCGTTATGCGTTATGCGTTATGCGTTATGCGTTATGCGTTATGCGTTATGCGTTATGCGTTATGCGTTATGCGTTATGCGTTATGCGTTATGCGTTATGCGTTATGCGTTATGCGTTATGCGTTATGCGTTATGCGTTATGCGTTATGCGTTATGCGTTATGCGTTATGCGTTATGCGTTATGCGTTATGCGTTATGCGTTATGCGTTATGCGTTATGCGTTATGCGTTATGCGTTATGCGTTATGCGTTATGCGTTATGCGTTATGCGTTATGCGTTATGCGTTATGCGTTATGCGTTATGCGTTATGCGTTATGCGTTATGCGTTATGCGTTATGCGTTATGCGTTATGCGTTATGCGTTATGCGTTATGCGTTATGCGTTATGCGTTATGCGTTATGCGTTATGCGTTATGCGTTATGCGTTATGCGTTATGCGTTATGCGTTATGCGTTATGCGTTATGCGTTATGCGTTATGCGTTATGCGTTATGCGTTATGCGTTATGCGTTATGCGTTATGCGTTATGCGTTATGCGTTATGCGTTATGCGTTATGCGTTATGCGTTATGCGTTATGCGTTATGCGTTATGCGTTATGCGTTATGCGTTATGCGTTATGCGTTATGCGTTATGCGTTATGCGTTATGCGTTATGCGTTATGCGTTATGCGTTATGCGTTATGCGTTATGCGTTATGCGTTATGCGTTATGCGTTACGCGTTATGCGTTATGCGTTATGCGTTATGCGTTATGCGTTATGTGTTATGCGTTATGCGTTAAGCGTTATACGTTATGCGTTATGCGTTATGTGTTATGCGTTATGCGTTATGTGTTATGCGTTGTGCTTTACGGGTTATGCGATATGCGTTATGCGTTATGACTTTTTCATTGAACGTTATGCGTTATGCGATATGCGTTATGCGTTATGCGTTATGCGTTATGCGTTATGCGTTATGCGTTATGCGTTATGCGTTATGCGTTATGCGTTATGCGTTATGCGTTATGCGTTATGCGTTATGCGTTATGCGTTATGCGTTATGCGTTATGCGTTATGCGTTATGCCTTATGCCTTATGCGTTCTGCGTTATGCGTTATGCGTTATGCGTTCTGCGTTATGCGTTATGCGTTATGCGTTATGCGTTATGCGTTATGCGTTATGCGTTATGCGTTATGCGTTATGCCTTATGCCTTATGCGTTATGCGTTATGCGTTATGCGTTATGCGTTATGCGTTATGCGTTATGCGTTATGCGTTATGCGTTATGCGCCATGCGTTATCCGTTATGCGTTATCCGTTATGCGTTACGCGTTATGCGTTATGCGTTATGCGTTATGCGTTATGCGTTATGCGTTATGCGTTATGCGTTATGCGTTATGCGTTATGCGTTATGCGTTATGCGTTATGAGTTATGCGTTATGCGTTATGCGTTATGCGCCATGCGTTATCCGTTATGCGTTATCCGTTATGCGTTACGCGTTATGCGTTATGCGTTATGCGTTATGCGTTATGCGTTATGCGTTATGCGTTATGCGTTATGCGTTATGCGTTATGCGTTCTGCGTTATGCGTCATGCGTTATGCGTTATGCGTTCTGCGTTATGCGTTATGCGTTATGCGTTATGCGTTATGCGTTATGCGTTATGCGTTATGCGTTATGCGTTATGCGTTATGCGTTATGCGTTATGCGTTATGCGTTATGCGTTATGCGTTATGCCTTATGCCTTATGCGTTCTGCGTTATGCGTTATGCGTTATGCGTTCTGCGTTATGCGTTATGCGTTATGCGTTATGCGTTATGCGTTATGCGTTATGCGTTATGCGTTATGCGTTATGCCTTATGCCTTATGCGTTATGCGTTATGCGTTATGCGTTATGCGTTATGCGTTATGCGTTATGCGTTATGCGTTATGCGCCATGCGTTATCCGTTATGCGTTATCCGTTATGCGTTACGCGTTATGCGTTATGCGTTATGCGTTATGCGTTATGCGTTATGCGTTATGCGTTATGCGTTATGCGTTATGCGTTATGCGTTATGCGTTATGCGTTATGCGTTATGCGTTATGCGTTATGCGTTATGCGCCATGCGTTATCCGTTATGCGTTATCCGTTATGCGTTACGCGTTACGCGTTATGCGTTATGCGTTATGCGTTATGCGTTATGCGTTATGCGTTATGCGTTATGCGTTATGCGTTATGCGTTATGCGTTATGCGTTATGCGTTATGCGTTATGCGTTATGCGTTATGCGTTATGCGTTATGCGTTATGCGTTATGCGTTATGCGTTATGCGTTATGCGTTATGCGTTATGCGTTATGCGTTATGCGTTATGCGTTATGCGTTATGCGTTATGCGTTATGCGTTATGCGTTATGCGTTATGCGTTATGCGTTATGCGTTATGCGTTATGCGTTATGCGTTATGCGTTATGCGTTATGCGTTATGCGTTATGCGTTATGCGTTATGCGTTATGCGTTATGCGTTATGCGTTATGCGTTATGCGTTATGCGTTATGCGTTATGCGTTATGCGTTATGCGTTATGCGTTATGCGTTATGCGTTATGCGTTATGCGTTATGCGTTATGCGTTATGCGTTATGCGTTATGCGTTATGCGTTATGCGTTATGCGTTATGCGTTATGCGTTATGCGTTATGCGTTATGCGTTATGCGTTACGCGTTACGCGTTATGCGTTATGCGTTATGCGTTATGCGTTATGCGTTATGCGTTATGCGTTATGTGTTATGCGTTATGCGTTAAGCGTTATACGTTATGCGTTATGCGTTATGTGTTATGCGTTATGCGTTATGTGTTATGCGTTGTGCTTTACGGGTTATGCGATATGCGTTATGCGTTATGACTTTTTCATTGAACGTTATGCGTTATGCGATATGCGTTATGCGTTATGCGTTATGCGTTATGCGTTATGCGTTATGCGTTATGCGTTATGCGTTATGCGTTATGCGTTATGCGTTATGCGTTATGCGTTATGCGTTATGCGTTATGCGTTATGCGTTATGCGTTATGCGTTATGCGTTATGCGTTATGCGTTATGCGTTATGCGTTATGCGTTATGCGTTATGCGTTATGCGTTATGCGTTATGCCTTATGCGTTATGCGTTATGCGTTATGCGTTATGCGTTATGCGCCATGCGTTATCCGTTATGCGTTATCCGTTATGCGTTACGCGTTATGCGTTATGCGTTATGCGTTATGCGTTAAGCGTTATACGTTATGCGATATGCGTTATGCGTTATGTGTTATGCGTTATGCGTTATGCGTTATGCGTTATGCGTTATGCGTTATGCGTTATGCGTAATGCGTTATGCGTTATGCGTTATGCGTTATGCGTTATGCGTTATGCGTTATGCGTTATGCGTTATGCGTTATGCGTTATGCGTTATGCGTTATGCGTTATGCGTTATGCGTTATGCGTTATGCGTTATGCGTTATGCGTTATGCGTTATGCGTTATGCGTTATGCGTTATGCGTTATGCGTTATGCGTTATGCGTTATGCGTTATGCGTTATGCGTTATGCGTTATGCGTTATGCGTTACGCGTTACGTGTTACGCGTTACGCGTTATGCGTTATGCGTTATGCGTTATGCGTTATGCGTTATGCGTTATGCGTTATGCGTTATGCGCCATGCGTTATCCGTTATGCGTTATCCGTTATGCGTTACGCGTTATGCGTTATGCGTTATGCGTTATGCGTTATGCGTTATGCGTTATGCGTTATGCGTTATGCGTTATGCGTTATGCGTTATGCGTTATGCGTTATGCGTTATGCGTTATGCGTTATGCGTTATGCGTTATGCGTTATGCGTTATGCGTTATGCGTTATGCGTTATGCGTTATGCGTTATGCGTTATGCGTTACGCGTTACGCGTTACGCGTTATGCGTTATGCGTTATGCGTTATGCGTTATGTGTTATGCGTTATACGTTAAGCGTTATACGTTATGCGTTATGCGTTATGTGTTATGCGTTATGCGTTATGTGTTATGCGTTGTGCTTTACGGGTTATGCGATATGCGTTATGCGTTATGACTTTTTCATTGAACGTTATGCGTTATGCGATATGCGTTATGCGTTATGCGTTATGCGTTATGCGTTATGCGTTATGCGTTATGCGTTATGCGTTATGCGTTATGCGTTATGCGTTATGCGTTATGCGTTATGCGTTATGCGTTATGCGTTATGCGTTATGCGTTATGCGTTATGCGTTATGCGTTATGCGTTATGCGTTATGCGTTATGCCTTATGCGTTATGCGTTATGCGTTATGCGTTATGCGTTATGCGTTATGCGCCATGCGTTATCCGTTATGCGTTATCCGTTATGCGTTACGCGTTATGCGTTATGCGTTATGCGTTATGCGTTAAGCGTTATACGTTATGCGATATACGTTATGCGTTATGTGTTATGCGTTATGCGTTATGCGTTATGCGTTATGCGTTATGCGTAATGCGTTATGCGTTATGCGTTATGCGTTATGCGTTATGCGTTATGCGTTATGCGTTATGCGTTATGCGTTATGCGTTATGCGTTATGCGTTATGCGTTATGCGTTATGCGTTATGCGTTATGCGTTATGCGTTATGCGTTATGCGTTATGCGTTATGCGTTATGCGTTATGCGTTATGCGTTATGCGTTATGCGTTATGCGTTATGCGTTATGCGTTATGCGTTATGCGTTATGCGTTATGCGTTATGCGTTATGCGTTATGCGTTACGCGTTACGCGTTACGCGTTACGCGTTATGCGTTATGCGTTATGCGTTATGCTTTATGCGTTATGCGTTATGCGTTATGCGTTATGCGTTATGCGTTATGCGTTATGCGTTATGCGTTATGCGTTATGCGTTATGCGTTATGCGTTATGCGTTATGCGTTATGCGTTATGCGTTATGCGTTATGCGTTATGCGTTATGCGTTATGCGTTATGCGTTATGCGTTATGCGTTATGCCTTATGCCTTATGCGTTATGCGTTATGCGTTATGCGTTATGCGTTATGCGTTATGCGTTATGCGTTATGCGTTATGCGTTATGCGCCATGCGTTATCCGTTATGCGTTATCCGTTATGCGTTACGCGTTATGCGTTATGCGTTATGCGTTATGCGTTATGCGTTAAGCGTTATACGTTATGCGATATGCGTTATGCGTTATGTGTTATGCGTTATGCGTTATGCGTTATGCGTTATGCGTTATGCGTTATGTGTTATGCGTTATGCGTTATGCGTTATGCGTTATGCGTTAAGCGTTATGCGTTATGCGATATGCGATATGCGTTATTCGTTATGCGTTATGCGTTATGCGTCATGCGTTATGCGTTATGCGTTCTGCGTTATGCGTCATGCGTTATGCGTTATGCGTTCTGCGTTATGCGTTATGCGTTATGCGTTATGCGTTATGCGTTATGCGTTATGCGTTATGCGTTATGCGTTATGCGTTATGCGTTATGCGTTATGCGTTATGCGTTATGCGTTATGCGTTATGCGTTATGCGTTATGCGTTATGCGTTATGCGTTATGCGTTATGCGTTATGCGTTATGCGTTATGCGTTATGCGTTATGCGTTATGCGTTATGCGTTATGCGTTATGCGTTATGCGTTATGCGTTATGCGTTATGCGTTATGCGTTATGCGTTATGCGTTATGCGTTATGCGTTATGCGTTATGCGTTATGCGTTATGCGTTATGCGTTATGCGTTATGCGTTATGCGTTATGCGTTATGCGTTATGCGTTATGCGTTATGCGTTATGCGTTATGCGTTATGCGTTATGCGTTATGCGTTATGCGTTATGCGTTATGCGTTATGCGTTATGCGTTATGCGTTATGCGTTATGCGTTATGCGTTACGCGTTATGCGTTATGCGTTATGCGTTATGCGTTATGCGTTATGCGTTATGCGTTATGCGTTATGCGTTACGCGTTACGCGTTATGCGTTATGCGTTATGCGTTATGCGTTATGCGTTATGCGTTATGTGTTATGCGTTATGCGTTAAGCGTTATACGTTATGCGTTATGCGTTATGTGTTATGCGTTATGCGTTATGTGTTATGCGTTGTGCTTTACGGGTTATGCGATATGCGTTATGCGTTATGACTTTTTCATTGAACGTTATGCGTTATGCGATATGCGTTATGCGTTATGCGTTATGCGTTATGCGTTATGCGTTATGCGTTATGCGTTATGCGTTATGCGTTATGCGTTATGCGTTATGCGTTATGCGTTATGCGTTATGCGTTATGCGTTATGCGTTATGCGTTATGCGTTATGCGTTATGCGTTATGCGTTATGCGTTATGCGTTATGCGTTATGCGTTATGCGTTATGCGTTATGCCTTATGCGTTATGCGTTATGCGTTATGCGTTATGCGTTATGCGTTATGCGCCATGCGTTATCCGTTATGCGTTATCCGTTATGCGTTACGCGTTATGCGTTATGCGTTATGCGTTATGCGTTAAGCGTTATACGTTATGCGATATGCGTTATGCGTTATGTGTTATGCGTTATGCGTTATGCGTTATGCGTTATGCGTTATGCGTTATGCGTTATGCGTTATGCGTTATGCGTTATGCGTTATGCGTTATGCGTTATGCGTTATGCGTTATGCGTTATGTGTTATGCGTTATGCGTTATGCGTTATGCGTTATGCGATATGCGTCATGCGTTAAGCGTTATGCGTTATGCATTATGCGTTATCCGTTATGCGTTATGCGTTATGTGTTATGCGTTGTGCTTTACGGGTTATGCGATATGCGTTATGCGTTATGACTTTTTCATTGAACGTTATGCGTTATGCGATATGCGTTATGCGTTATGCGTTATGCGTTATGCGTTATGCGTTATGCGTTATGCGTTATGCGTTATGCGTTATGCGTTATGCGTTATGCGTTATGCGTTATGCGTTATGCGTTCTGCGTTATGCGTCATGCGTTATGCGTTATGCGTTCTGCGTTATGCGTTATGCGTTATGCGTTATGCGTTATGCGTTATGCGTTATGCGTTATGCGTTATGCGTTATGCGTTATGCGTTATGCGTTATGCGTTATGCGTTATGCGTTATGCGTTATGCGTTATGCCTTATGCCTTATGCGTTCTGCGTTATGCGTTATGCGTTATGCGTTCTGCGTTATGCGTTATGCGTTATGCGTTATGCGTTATGCGTTATGCGTTATGCGTTATGCGTTATGCGTTATGCCTTATGCCTTATGCGTTATGCGTTATGCGTTATGCGTTATGCGTTATGCGTTATGCGTTATGCGTTATGCGTTATGCGCCATGCGTTATCCGTTATGCGTTATCCGTTATGCGTTACGCGTTATGCGTTATGCGTTATGCGTTATGCGTTATGCGTTATGCGTTATGCGTTATGCGTTATGCGTTATGCGTTATGCGTTATGCGTTATGCGTTATGCGTTATGCGTTATGCGTTATGCGTTATGCGCCATGCGTTATCCGTTATGCGTTATCCGTTATGCGTTACGCGTTACGCGTTATGCGTTATGCGTTATGCGTTATGCGTTATGCGTTATGCGTTATGCGTTATGCGTTATGCGTTATGCGTTATGCGTTATGCGTTATGCGTTATGCGTTATGCGTTATGCGTTATGCGTTATGCGTTATGCGTTATGCGTTATGCGTTATGCGTTATGCGTTATGCGTTATGCGTTATGCGTTATGCGTTATGCCTTATGCCTTATGCGTTCTGCGTTATGCGTTATGCGTTATGCGTTCTGCGTTATGCGTTATGCGTTATGCGTTATGCGTTATGCGTTATGCGTTATGCGTTATGCGTTATGCGTTATGCCTTATGCCTTATGCGTTATGCGTTATGCGTTATGCGTTATGCGTTATGCGTTATGCGTTATGCGTTATGCGTTATGCGCCATGCGTTATCCGTTATGCGTTATCCGTTATGCGTTACGCGTTATGCGTTATGCGTTATGCGTTATGCGTTATGCGTTATGCGTTATGCGTTATGCGTTATGCGTTATGCGTTATGCGTTATGCGTTATGCGTTATGAGTTATGCGTTATGCGTTATGCGTTATGCGCCATGCGTTATCCGTTATGCGTTATCCGTTATGCGTTACGCGTTATGCGTTATGCGTTATGCGTTATGCGTTATGCGTTATGCGTTATGCGTTATGCGTTATGCGTTATGCGTTATGCGTTCTGCGTTATGCGTCATGCGTTATGCGTTATGCGTTCTGCGTTATGCGTTATGCGTTATGCGTTATGCGTTATGCGTTATGCGTTATGCGTTATGCGTTATGCGTTATGCGTTATGCGTTATGCGTTATGCGTTATGCGTTATGCGTTATGCGTTATGCCTTATGCCTTATGCGTTCTGCGTTATGCGTTATGCGTTATGCGTTCTGCGTTATGCGTTATGCGTTATGCGTTATGCGTTATGCGTTATGCGTTATGCGTTATGCGTTATGCGTTATGCCTTATGCCTTATGCGTTATGCGTTATGCGTTATGCGTTATGCGTTATGCGTTATGCGTTATGCGTTATGCGTTATGCGCCATGCGTTATCCGTTATGCGTTATCCGTTATGCGTTACGCGTTATGCGTTATGCGTTATGCGTTATGCGTTATGCGTTATGCGTTATGCGTTATGCGTTATGCGTTATGCGTTATGCGTTATGCGTTATGCGTTATGCGTTATGCGTTATGCGTTATGCGTTATGCGCCATGCGTTATCCGTTATGCGTTATCCGTTATGCGTTACGCGTTACGCGTTATGCGTTATGCGTTATGCGTTATGCGTTATGCGTTATGCGTTATGCGTTATGCGTTATGCGTTATGCGTTATGCGTTATGCGTTATGCGTTATGCGTTATGCGTTATGCGTTATGCGTTATGCGTTATGCGTTATGCGTTATGCGTTATGCGTTATGCGTTATGCGTTATGCGTTATGCGTTATGCGTTATGCGTTATGCGTTATGCGTTATGCGTTATGCGTTATGCGTTATGCGTTATGCGTTATGCGTTATGCGTTATGCGTTATGCGTTATGCGTTATGCGTTATGCGTTATGCGTTATGCGTTATGCGTTATGCGTTATGCGTTATGCGTTATGCGTTATGCGTTATGCGTTATGCGTTATGCGTTATGCGTTATGCGTTATGCGTTATGCGTTATGCGTTATGCGTTATGCGTTATGCGTTATGCGTTATGCGTTATGCGTTATGCGTTATGCGTTATGCGTTATGCGTTATGCGTTATGCGTTATGCGTTATGCGTTATGCGTTATGCGTTACGCGTTACGCGTTATGCGTTATGCGTTATGCGTTATGCGTTATGCGTTATGCGTTATGCGTTATGTGTTATGCGTTATGCGTTAAGCGTTATACGTTATGCGTTATGCGTTATGTGTTATGCGTTATGCGTTATGTGTTATGCGTTGTGCTTTACGGGTTATGCGATATGCGTTATGCGTTATGACTTTTTCATTGAACGTTATGCGTTATGCGATATGCGTTATGCGTTATGCGTTATGCGTTATGCGTTATGCGTTATGCGTTATGCGTTATGCGTTATGCGTTATGCGTTATGCGTTATGCGTTATGCGTTATGCGTTATGCGTTATGCGTTATGCGTTATGCGTTATGCGTTATGCGTTATGCGTTATGCGTTATGCGTTATGCGTTATGCGTTATGCGTTATGCGTTATGCGTTATGCGTTATGCCTTATGCGTTATGCGTTATGCGTTATGCGTTATGCGTTATGCGCCATGCGTTATCCGTTATGCGTTATCCGTTATGCGTTACGCGTTATGCGTTATGCGTTATGCGTTATGCGTTAAGCGTTATACGTTATGCGATATGCGTTATGCGTTATGTGTTATGCGTTATGCGTTATGCGTTATGCGTTATGCGTTATGCGTTATGCGTTATGCGTAATGCGTTATGCGTTATGCGTTATGCGTTATGCGTTATGCGTTATGCGTTATGCGTTATGCGTTATGCGTTATGCGTTATGCGTTATGCGTTATGCGTTATGCGTTATGCGTTATGCGTTATGCGTTATGCGTTATGCGTTATGCGTTATGCGTTATGCGTTATGCGTTATGCGTTATGCGTTATGCGTTATGCGTTATGCGTTATGCGTTATGCGTTATGCGTTATGCGTTATGCGTTACGCGTTACGTGTTACGCGTTACGCGTTATGCGTTATGCGTTATGCGTTATGCGTTATGCGTTATGCGTTATGCGTTATGCGTTATGCGCCATGCGTTATCCGTTATGCGTTATCCGTTATGCGTTACGCGTTATGCGTTATGCGTTATGCGTTATGCGTTATGCGTTATGCGTTATGCGTTATGCGTTATGCGTTATGCGTTATGCGTTATGCGTTATGCGTTATGCGTTATGCGTTATGCGTTATGCGTTATGCGTTATGCGTTATGCGTTATGCGTTATGCGTTATGCGTTATGCGTTATGCGTTATGCGTTATGCGTTATGCGTTACGCGTTACGCGTTACGCGTTATGCGTTATGCGTTATGCGTTATGCGTTATGTGTTATGCGTTATACGTTAAGCGTTATACGTTATGCGTTATGCGTTATGTGTTATGCGTTATGCGTTATGTGTTATGCGTTGTGCTTTACGGGTTATGCGATATGCGTTATGCGTTATGACTTTTTCATTGAACGTTATGCGTTATGCGATATGCGTTATGCGTTATGCGTTATGCGTTATGCGTTATGCGTTATGCGTTATGCGTTATGCGTTATGCGTTATGCGTTATGCGTTATGCGTTATGCGTTATGCGTTATGCGTTATGCGTTATGCGTTATGCGTTATGCGTTATGCGTTATGCGTTATGCGTTATGCGTTATGCGTTATGCCTTATGCGTTATGCGTTATGCGTTATGCGTTATGCGTTATGCGTTATGCGCCATGCGTTATCCGTTATGCGTTATCCGTTATGCGTTACGCGTTATGCGTTATGCGTTATGCGTTATGCGTTAAGCGTTATACGTTATGCGATATACGTTATGCGTTATGTGTTATGCGTTATGCGTTATGCGTTATGCGTTATGCGTTATGCGTAATGCGTTATGCGTTATGCGTTATGCGTTATGCGTTATGCGTTATGCGTTATGCGTTATGCGTTATGCGTTATGCGTTATGCGTTATGCGTTATGCGTTATGCGTTATGCGTTATGCGTTATGCGTTATGCGTTATGCGTTATGCGTTATGCGTTATGCGTTATGCGTTATGCGTTATGCGTTATGCGTTATGCGTTATGCGTTATGCGTTATGCGTTATGCGTTATGCGTTATGCGTTATGCGTTATGCGTTATGCGTTATGCGTTACGCGTTACGCGTTACGCGTTACGCGTTATGCGTTATGCGTTATGCGTTATGCTTTATGCGTTATGCGTTATGCGTTATGCGTTATGCGTTATGCGTTATGCGTTATGCGTTATGCGTTATGCGTTATGCGTTATGCGTTATGCGTTATGCGTTATGCGTTATGCGTTATGCGTTATGCGTTATGCGTTATGCGTTATGCGTTATGCGTTATGCGTTATGCGTTATGCGTTATGCCTTATGCCTTATGCGTTATGCGTTATGCGTTATGCGTTATGCGTTATGCGTTATGCGTTATGCGTTATGCGTTATGCGTTATGCGCCATGCGTTATCCGTTATGCGTTATCCGTTATGCGTTACGCGTTATGCGTTATGCGTTATGCGTTATGCGTTATGCGTTAAGCGTTATACGTTATGCGATATGCGTTATGCGTTATGTGTTATGCGTTATGCGTTATGCGTTATGCGTTATGCGTTATGCGTTATGTGTTATGCGTTATGCGTTATGCGTTATGCGTTATGCGTTAAGCGTTATGCGTTATGCGATATGCGATATGCGTTATTCGTTATGCGTTATGCGTTATGCGTCATGCGTTATGCGTTATGCGTTCTGCGTTATGCGTCATGCGTTATGCGTTATGCGTTCTGCGTTATGCGTTATGCGTTATGCGTTATGCGTTATGCGTTATGCGTTATGCGTTATGCGTTATGCGTTATGCGTTATGCGTTATGCGTTATGCGTTATGCGTTATGCGTTATGCGTTATGCGTTATGCGTTATGCGTTATGCGTTATGCGTTATGCGTTATGCGTTATGCGTTATGCGTTATGCGTTATGCGTTATGCGTTATGCGTTATGCGTTATGCGTTATGCGTTATGCGTTATGCGTTATGCGTTATGCGTTATGCGTTATGCGTTATGCGTTATGCGTTATGCGTTATGCGTTATGCGTTATGCGTTATGCGTTATGCGTTATGCGTTATGCGTTATGCGTTATGCGTTATGCGTTATGCGTTATGCGTTATGCGTTATGCGTTATGCGTTATGCGTTATGCGTTATGCGTTATGCGTTATGCGTTATGCGTTATGCGTTATGCGTTATGCGTTATGCGTTACGCGTTATGCGTTATGCGTTATGCGTTATGCGTTATGCGTTATGCGTTATGCGTTATGCGTTATGCGTTACGCGTTACGCGTTATGCGTTATGCGTTATGCGTTATGCGTTATGCGTTATGCGTTATGTGTTATGCGTTATGCGTTAAGCGTTATACGTTATGCGTTATGCGTTATGTGTTATGCGTTATGCGTTATGTGTTATGCGTTGTGCTTTACGGGTTATGCGATATGCGTTATGCGTTATGACTTTTTCATTGAACGTTATGCGTTATGCGATATGCGTTATGCGTTATGCGTTATGCGTTATGCGTTATGCGTTATGCGTTATGCGTTATGCGTTATGCGTTATGCGTTATGCGTTATGCGTTATGCGTTATGCGTTATGCGTTATGCGTTATGCGTTATGCGTTATGCGTTATGCGTTATGCGTTATGCGTTATGCGTTATGCGTTATGCGTTATGCGTTATGCGTTATGCGTTATGCCTTATGCGTTATGCGTTATGCGTTATGCGTTATGCGTTATGCGTTATGCGCCATGCGTTATCCGTTATGCGTTATCCGTTATGCGTTACGCGTTATGCGTTATGCGTTATGCGTTATGCGTTAAGCGTTATACGTTATGCGATATGCGTTATGCGTTATGTGTTATGCGTTATGCGTTATGCGTTATGCGTTATGCGTTATGCGTTATGCGTTATGCGTTATGCGTTATGCGTTATGCGTTATGCGTTATGCGTTATGCGTTATGCGTTATGCGTTATGTGTTATGCGTTATGCGTTATGCGTTATGCGTTATGCGATATGCGTCATGCGTTAAGCGTTATGCGTTATGCATTATGCGTTATCCGTTATGCGTTATGCGTTATGTGTTATGCGTTGTGCTTTACGGGTTATGCGATATGCGTTATGCGTTATGACTTTTTCATTGAACGTTATGCGTTATGCGATATGCGTTATGCGTTATGCGTTATGCGTTATGCGTTATGCGTTATGCGTTATGCGTTATGCGTTATGCGTTATGCGTTATGCGTTATGCGTTATGCGTTATGCGTTATGCGTTCTGCGTTATGCGTCATGCGTTATGCGTTATGCGTTCTGCGTTATGCGTTATGCGTTATGCGTTATGCGTTATGCGTTATGCGTTATGCGTTATGCGTTATGCGTTATGCGTTATGCGTTATGCGTTATGCGTTATGCGTTATGCGTTATGCGTTATGCGTTATGCCTTATGCCTTATGCGTTCTGCGTTATGCGTTATGCGTTATGCGTTCTGCGTTATGCGTTATGCGTTATGCGTTATGCGTTATGCGTTATGCGTTATGCGTTATGCGTTATGCGTTATGCCTTATGCCTTATGCGTTATGCGTTATGCGTTATGCGTTATGCGTTATGCGTTATGCGTTATGCGTTATGCGTTATGCGCCATGCGTTATCCGTTATGCGTTATCCGTTATGCGTTACGCGTTATGCGTTATGCGTTATGCGTTATGCGTTATGCGTTATGCGTTATGCGTTATGCGTTATGCGTTATGCGTTATGCGTTATGCGTTATGCGTTATGCGTTATGCGTTATGCGTTATGCGTTATGCGCCATGCGTTATCCGTTATGCGTTATCCGTTATGCGTTACGCGTTACGCGTTATGCGTTATGCGTTATGCGTTATGCGTTATGCGTTATGCGTTATGCGTTATGCGTTATGCGTTATGCGTTATGCGTTATGCGTTATGCGTTATGCGTTATGCGTTATGCGTTATGCGTTATGCGTTATGCGTTATGCGTTATGCGTTATGCGTTATGCGTTATGCGTTATGCGTTATGCGTTATGCGTTATGCGTTATGCGTTATGCGTTATGCGTTATGCGTTATGCGTTATGCGTTATGCGTTATGCGTTATGCGTTATGCGTTATGCGTTATGCGTTATGCGTTATGCGTTATGCGTTATGCGTTATGCGTTATGCGTTATGCGTTATGCGTTATGCGTTATGCGTTATGCGTTATGCGTTATGCGTTATGCGTTATGCGTTATGCGTTATGCGTTATGCGTTATGCGTTATGCGTTATGCGTTATGCGTTATGCGTTATGCGTTATGCGTTATGCGTTATGCGTTATGCGTTATGCGTTATGCGTTATGCGTTATGCGTTATGCGTTATGCGTTACGCGTTACGCGTTATGCGTTATGCGTTATGCGTTATGCGTTATGCGTTATGCGTTATGCGTTATGTGTTATGCGTTATGCGTTAAGCGTTATACGTTATGCGTTATGCGTTATGTGTTATGCGTTATGCGTTATGTGTTATGCGTTGTGCTTTACGGGTTATGCGATATGCGTTATGCGTTATGACTTTTTCATTGAACGTTATGCGTTATGCGATATGCGTTATGCGTTATGCGTTATGCGTTATGCGTTATGCGTTATGCGTTATGCGTTATGCGTTATGCGTTATGCGTTATGCGTTATGCGTTATGCGTTATGCGTTATGCGTTATGCGTTATGCGTTATGCGTTATGCGTTATGCGTTATGCGTTATGCGTTATGCGTTATGCGTTATGCGTTATGCGTTATGCGTTATGCCTTATGCGTTATGCGTTATGCGTTATGCGTTATGCGTTATGCGCCATGCGTTATCCGTTATGCGTTATCCGTTATGCGTTACGCGTTATGCGTTATGCGTTATGCGTTATGCGTTAAGCGTTATACGTTATGCGATATGCGTTATGCGTTATGTGTTATGCGTTATGCGTTATGCGTTATGCGTTATGCGTTATGCGTTATGCGTTATGCGTAATGCGTTATGCGTTATGCGTTATGCGTTATGCGTTATGCGTTATGCGTTATGCGTTATGCGTTATGCGTTATGCGTTATGCGTTATGCGTTATGCGTTATGCGTTATGCGTTATGCGTTATGCGTTATGCGTTATGCGTTATGCGTTATGCGTTATGCGTTATGCGTTATGCGTTATGCGTTATGCGTTATGCGTTATGCGTTATGCGTTATGCGTTATGCGTTATGCGTTATGCGTTATGCGTTATGCGTTATGCGTTATGCGTTATGCGTTATGCGTTATGCGTTATGCGTTATGCGTTACGCGTTACGCGTTACGCGTTACGCGTTATGCGTTATGCGTTATGCTTTATGCGTTATGCGTTATGCGTTATGCGTTATGCGTTATGCGTTATGCGTTATGCGTTATGCGTTATACGTTATGCGTTATGCGTTATGCGTTATGCGTTATGCGTTATGCGTTATGCGTTATGCGTTATGCGTTATGCGTTATGCGTTATGCGTTATGCGTTATGCCTTATGCCTTATGCGTTATGCGTTATGCGTTATGCGTTATGCGTTATGCGTTATGCGTTATGCGTTATGCGTTATGCGCCATGCGTTATCCGTTATGCGTTATCCGTTATGCGTTACGCGTTATGCGTTATGCGTTATGCGTTATGCGTTATGCGTTAAGCGTTATACGTTATGCGATATGCGTTATGCGTTATGTGTTATGCGTTATGCGTTATGCGTTATGCGTTATGTGTTATGCGTTATGCGTTATGCGTTATGCGTTATGCGTTAAGCGTTATGCGTTATGCGATATGCGTTATTCGTTATGCGTTATGCGTTATGCGTCATGCGTTATGCGTTATGCGTTCTGCGTTATGCGTCATGCGTTATGCGTTATGCGTTCTGCGTTATGCGTTATGCGTTATGCGTTATGCGTTATGCGTTATGCGTTATGCGTTATGCGTTATGCGTTATGCGTTATGCGTTATGCGTTATGCGTTATGCGTTATGCGTTATGCGTTATGCGTTATGCGTTATGCGTTATGCGTTATGCGTTATGCGTTATGCGTTATGCGTTATGCGTTATGCGTTATGCGTTATGCGTTATGCGTTATGCGTTATGCGTTATGCGTTATGCGTTATGCGTTATGCGTTATGCGTTATGCGTTATGCGTTATGCGTTATGCGTTATGCGTTACGCGTTACGCGTTATGCGTTATGCGTTATGCGTTATGCGTTATGCGTTATGCGTTATGCGTTATGTGTTATGCGTTATGCGTTAAGCGTTATACGTTATGCGTTATGCGTTATGTGTTATGCGTTATGCGTTATGTGTTATGCGTTGTGCTTTACGGGTTATGCGATATGCGTTATGCGTTATGACTTTTTCATTGAACGTTATGCGTTATGCGATATGCGTTATGCGTTATGCGTTATGCGTTATGCGTTATGCGTTATGCGTTATGCGTTATGCGTTATGCGTTATGCGTTATGCGTTATGCGTTATGCGTTATGCGTTATGCGTTATGCGTTATGCGTTATGCGTTATGCGTTATGCGTTATGCGTTATGCGTTATGCGTTATGCGTTATGCGTTATGCGTTATGCGTTATGCGTTATGCCTTATGCGTTATGCGTTATGCGTTATGCGTTATGCGTTATGCGCCATGCGTTATCCGTTATGCGTTATCCGTTATGCGTTACGCGTTATGCGTTATGCGTTATGCGTTATGCGTTAAGCGTTATACGTTATGCGATATGCGTTATGCGTTATGTGTTATGCGTTATGCGTTATGCGTTATGCGTTATGCGTTATGCGTTATGCGTTATGCGTTATGCGTAATGCGTTATGCGTTATGCGTTATGCGTTATGCGTTATGCGTTATGCGTTATGCGTTATGCGTTATGCGTTATGCGTTATGCGTTATGCGTTATGCGTTATGCGTTATGCGTTATGCGTTATGCGTTATGCGTTATGCGTTATGCGTTATGCGTTATGCGTTATGCGTTATGCGTTATGCGTTATGCGTTATGCGTTATGCGTTATGCGTTATGCGTTATGCGTTATGCGTTATGCGTTATGCGTTATGCGTTATGCGTTATGCGTTATGCGTTATGCGTTATGCGTTATGCGTTATGCGTTATGCGTTATGCGTTATGCGTTATGCGTTACGCGTTACGCGTTACGCGTTACGCGTTATGCGTTATGCGTTATGCTTTATGCGTTATGCGTTATGCGTTATGCGTTATGCGTTATGCGTTATGCGTTATGCGTTATGCGTTATGCGTTATGCGTTATGCGTTATGCGTTATGCGTTATGCGTTATGCGTTATGCGTTATGCGTTATGCGTTATGCGTTATGCGTTATGCGTTATGCGTTATGCCTTATGCCTTATGCGTTATGCGTTATGCGTTATGCGTTATGCGTTATGCGTTATGCGTTATGCGTTATGCGTTATGCGTTATGCGCCATGCGTTATCCGTTATGCGTTATCCGTTATGCGTTACGCGTTATGCGTTATGCGTTATGCGTTATGCGTTATGCGTTAAGCGTTATACGTTATGCGATATGCGTTATGCGTTATGTGTTATGCGTTATGCGTTATGCGTTATGCGTTATGCGTTATGTGTTATGCGTTATGCGTTATGCGTTATGCGTTATGCGTTATGCGTTATGCGTTATGCGTTATGCGTTATGCGTTATGCGTTATGCGTTATGCGTTATGCGTTATGCGTTATGCGTTATGCGTTATGCGTTATGCGTTATGCGTTATGCGTTATGCGTTATGCGTTATGCGTTATGCGTTATGCGTTATGCGTTATGCGTTATGCGTTACGCGTTATGCGTTATGCGTTATGCGTTATGCGTTATGCGTTATGTGTTATGCGTTATGCGTTAAGCGTTATACGTTATGCGTTATGCGTTATGTGTTATGCGTTATGCGTTATGTGTTATGCGTTGTGCTTTACGGGTTATGCGATATGCGTTATGCGTTATGACTTTTTCATTGAACGTTATGCGTTATGCGATATGCGTTATGCGTTATGCGTTATGCGTTATGCGTTATGCGTTATGCGTTATGCGTTATGCGTTATGCGTTATGCGTTATGAGTTATGCGTTATGCGTTATGCGTTATGCGCCATGCGTTATCCGTTATGCGTTATCCGTTATGCGTTACGCGTTATGCGTTATGCGTTATGCGTTATGCGTTATGCGTTATGCGTTATGCGTTATGCGTTATGCGTTATGCGTTCTGCGTTATGCGTCATGCGTTATGCGTTATGCGTTCTGCGTTATGCGTTATGCGTTATGCGTTATGCGTTATGCGTTATGCGTTATGCGTTATGCGTTATGCGTTATGCGTTATGCGTTATGCGTCATGCGTTATGCGTTATGCGTTATGCGTTATGCGTTATGCGTTATGCCTTATGCCTTATGCGTTCTGCGTTATGCGTTATGCGTTATGCGTTCTGCGTTATGCGTTATGCGTTATGCGTTATGCGTTATGCGTTATGCGTTATGCGTTATGCGTTATGCGTTATGCCTTATGCCTTATGCGTTATGCGTTATGCGTTATGCGTTATGCGTTATGCGCCATGCGTTATCCGTTATGCGTTATCCGTTATGCGTTACGCGTTATGCGTTATGCGTTATGCGTTATGCGTTATGCGTTATGCGTTATGCGTTATGCGTTATGCGTTATGCGTTATGCGTTATGCGTTATGCGTTATGCGTTATGCGTTATGCGTTATGCGTTATGCGTTATGCGTTATGCCTTATGCCTTATGCGTTATGCGTTATGCGTTATGCGTTATGCGTTATGCGTTATGCGTTATGCGTTATGCGTTATGCGCCATGCGTTATCCGTTATGCGTTATCCGTTATGCGTTACGCGTTATGCGTTATGCGTTATGCGTTATGCGTTATGCGTTAAGCGTTATACGTTATGCGATATGCGTTATGCGTTATGTGTTATGCGTTATGCGTTATGCGTTATGCGTTATGTGTTATGCGTTATGCGTTATGCGTTATGCGTTATGCGTTAAGCGTTATGCGTTATGCGATATGCGTTATTCGTTATGCGTTATGCGTTATGCGTCATGCGTTATGCGTTATGCGTTCTGCGTTATGCGTCATGCGTTATGCGTTATGCGTTCTGCGTTATGCGTTATGCGTTATGCGTTATGCGTTATGCGTTATGCGTTATGCGTTATGCGTTATGCGTTATGCGTTATGCGTTATGCGTTATGCGTTATGCGTTATGCGTTATGCGTTATGCGTTATGCGTTATGCGTTATGCGTTATGCGTTATGCGTTATGCGTTATGCGTTATGCGTTATGCGTTATGCGTTATGCGTTATGCGTTATGCGTTATGCGTTATGCGTTATGCGTTATGCGTTATGCGTTATGCGTTATGCGTTATGCGTTATGCGTTATGCGTTATGCGTTATGCGTTATGCGTTACGCGTTACGCGTTATGCGTTATGCGTTATGCGTTATGCGTTATGCGTTATGCGTTATGCGTTATGTGTTATGCGTTATGCGTTAAGCGTTATACGTTATGCGTTATGCGTTATGTGTTATGCGTTATGCGTTATGTGTTATGCGTTGTGCTTTACGGGTTATGCGATATGCGTTATGCGTTATGACTTTTTCATTGAACGTTATGCGTTATGCGATATGCGTTATGCGTTATGCGTTATGCGTTATGCGTTATGCGTTATGCGTTATGCGTTATGCGTTATGCGTTATGCGTTATGCGTTATGCGTTATGCGTTATGCGTTATGCGTTATGCGTTATGCGTTATGCGTTATGCGTTATGCGTTATGCGTTATGCGTTATGCGTTATGCGTTATGCGTTATGCGTTATGCGTTATGCGTTATGCGTTATGCGTTATGCGTTATGCGTTATGCGTTATGCCTTATGCGTTATGCGTTATGCGTTATGCGTTATGCGTTATGCGCCATGCGTTATCCGTTATGCGTTATCCGTTATGCGTTACGCGTTATGCGTTATGCGTTATGCGTTATGCGTTAAGCGTTATACGTTATGCGATATGCGTTATGCGTTATGTGTTATGCGTTATGCGTTATGCGTTATGCGTTATGCGTTATGCGTTATGCGTTATGCGTTATGCGTAATGCGTTATGCGTTATGCGTTATGCGTTATGCGTTATGCGTTATGCGTTATGCGTTATGCGTTATGCGTTATGCGTTATGCGTTATGCGTTATGCGTTATGCGTTATGCGTTATGCGTTATGCGTTATGCGTTATGCGTTATGCGTTATGCGTTATGCGTTATGCGTTATGCGTTATGCGTTATGCGTTATGCGTTATGCGTTATGCGTTATGCGTTATGCGTTATGCGTTATGCGTTATGCGTTATGCGTTATGCGTTATGCGTTATGCGTTATGCGTTATGCGTTATGCGTTATGCGTTATGCGTTATGCGTTATGCGTTACGCGTTACGCGTTACGCGTTACGCGTTATGCGTTATGCGTTATGCTTTATGCGTTATGCGTTATGCGTTATGCGTTATGCGTTATGCGTTATGCGTTATGCGTTATGCGTTATGCGTTATGCGTTATGCGTTATGCGTTATGCGTTATGCGTTATGCGTTATGCGTTATGCGTTATGCGTTATGCGTTATGCGTTATGCGTTATGCGTTATGCGTTATGCGTTATGCGTTATGCCTTATGCCTTATGCGTTATGCGTTATGCGTTATGCGTTATGCGTTATGCGTTATGCGTTATGCGTTATGCGTTATGCGCCATGCGTTATCCGTTATGCGTTATCCGTTATGCGTTACGCGTTATGCGTTATGCGTTATGCGTTATGCGTTATGCGTTAAGCGTTATACGTTATGCGATATGCGTTATGCGTTATGTGTTATGCGTTATGCGTTATGCGTTATGCGTTATGCGTTATGTGTTATGCGTTATGCGTTATGCGTTATGCGTTATGCGTTAAGCGTTATGCGTTATGCGATATGCGTTATTCGTTATGCGTTATGCGTTATGCGTCATGCGTTATGCGTTATGCGTTCTGCGTTATGCGTCATGCGTTATGCGTTATGCGTTCTGCGTTATGCGTTATGCGTTATGCGTTATGCGTTATGCGTTATGCGTTATGCGTTATGCGTTATGCGTTATGCGTTATGCGTTATGCGTTATGCGTTATGCGTTATGCGTTATGCGTTATGCGTTATGCGTTATGCGTTATGCGTTATGCGTTATGCGTTATGCGTTATGCGTTATGCGTTATGCGTTATGCGTTATGCGTTATGCGTTATGCGTTATGCGTTATGCGTTATGCGTTATGCGTTATGCGTTATGCGTTATGCGTTATGCGTTATGCGTTATGCGTTATGCGTTATGCGTTATGCGTTATGCGTTATGCGTTATGCGTTATGCGTTATGCGTTATGCGTTATGCGTTATGCGTTATGCGTTATGCGTTATGCGTTATGCGTTATGCGTTATGCGTTATGCGTTATGCGTTATGCGTTATGCGTTATGCGTTATGCGTTATGCGTTATGCGTTATGCGTTATGCGTTATGCGTTATGCGTTATGCGTTATGCGTTATGCGTTATGCGTTATGCGTTATGCGTTATGCGTTATGCGTTATGCGTTATGCGTTATGCGTTATGCGTTATGCGTTATGCGTTATGCGTTATGCGTTATGCGTTATGCGTTATGCGTTATGCGTTATGCGTTATGCGTTATGTGTTATGCGTTGTGCTTTACGGGTTATGCGATATGCGTTATGCGTTATGACTTTTTCATTGAACGTTATGCGTTATGCGATATGCGTTATGCGTTATGCGTTATGCGTTATGCGTTATGCGTTATGCGTTATGCGTTATGCGTTATGCGTTATGCGTTATGCGTTATGCGTTATGCGTTATGCGTTATGCGTTATGCGTTATGCGTTATGCGTTATGCGTTATGCCTTATGCCTTATGCGTTCTGCGTTATGCGTTATGCGTTATGCGTTCTGCGTTATGCGTTATGCGTTATGCGTTATGCGTTATGCGTTATGCGTTATGCGTTATGCGTTATGCGTTATGCCTTATGCCTTATGCGTTATGCGTTATGCGTTATGCGTTATGCGTTATGCGTTATGCGTTATGCGTTATGCGTTATGCGTTATGCGTTATGCGTTATGCGTTATGCGTTATGCGTTATGCGTTATGCGTTATGCGTTATGCGTTATACGTTATGCGTTATGCGTTATGTGTTATGCGTTATGCGTTATGTGTTATGCGTTGTGCTTTACGGGTTATGCGATATGCGTTATGCGTTATGACTTTTTCATTGAACGTTATGCGTTATGCGATATGCGTTATGCGTTATGCGTTATGCGTTATGCGTTATGCGTTATGCGTTATGCGTTATGCGTTATGCGTTATGCGTTATGCGTTATGCGTTATGCGTTATGCGTTATGCGTTATGCGTTATGCGTTATGCGTTATGCGTTATGCCTTATGCCTTATGCGTTCTGCGTTATGCGTTATGCGTTATGCGTTCTGCGTTATGCGTTATGCGTTATGCGTTATGCGTTATGCGTTATGCGTTATGCGTTATGCGTTATGCGTTATGCGTTATGCCTTATGCCTTATGCGTTATGCGTTATGCGTTATGCGTTATGCGTTATGCGTTATGCGTTATGCGTTATGCGTTATGCGTTATGCGCCATGCGTTATCCGTTATGCGTTATCCGTTATGCGTTACGCGTTATGCGTTATGCGTTATGCGTTATGCGTTATGCGTTATGCGTTATGCGTTATGCGTTATGCGTTATGCGTTATGCGTTATGCGTTATGCGTTATGCGTTATGCGTTATGCGTTATGCGTTATGCGTTATGCGCCATGCGTTATCCGTTATGCGTTATCCGTTATGCGTTACGCGTTATGCGTTATGCGTTATGCGTTATGCGTTATGCGTTATGCGTTATGCGTTATGCGTTATGCGTTATGCGTTATGCGTTCTGCGTTATGCGTCATGCGTTATGCGTTATGCGTTCTGCGTTATGCGTTATGCGTTATGCGTTATGCGTTATGCGTTATGCGTTATGCGTTATGCGTTATGCGTTATGCGTTATGCGTTATGCGTTATGCGTTATGCGTTATGCGTTATGCGTTATGCGTTATGCCTTATGCCTTATGCCTTATGCGTTCTGCGTTATGCGTTATGCGTTATGCGTTCTGCGTTATGCGTTATGCGTTATGCGTTATGCGTTATGCGTTATGCGTTATGCGTTATGCGTTATGCGTTATGCCTTATGCCTTATGCGTTATGCGTTATGCGTTATGCGTTATGCGTTATGCGTTATGCGTTATGCGTTATGCGTTATGCGCCATGCGTTATCCGTTATGCGTTATCCGTTATGCGTTACGCGTTATGCGTTATGCGTTATGCGTTATGCGTTATGCGTTATGCGTTATGCGTTATGCGTTATGCGTTATGCGTTATGCGTTATGCGTTATGCGTTATGCGTTATGCGTTATGCGTTATGCGCCATGCGTTATCCGTTATGCGTTATCCGTTATGCGTTACGCGTTATGCGTTATGCGTTATGCGTTATGCGTTATGCGTTATGCGTTATGCGTTATGCGTTATGCGTTATGCGTTATGCGTTATGCGTTATGCGTTATGCGTTATGCGTTATGCGTTATGCGTTATGCGTTATGCGTTATGCGTTATGCGTTATGCGTTATGCGTTATGCGTTATGCGTTATGCGTTATGCGTTATGCGTTATGCGTTATGCGTTATGCGTTATGCGTTATGCGTTATGCGTTATGCGTTATGCGTTATGCGTTATGCGTTATGCGTTATGCGTTATGCGTTATGCGTTATGCGTTATGCGTTATGCGTTATGCGTTATGCGTTATGCGTTATGCGTTATGCGTTATGCGTTATGCGTTATGCGTTATGCGTTATGCGTTATGCGTTATGCGTTATGCGTTATGCGTTATGCGTTATGCGTTATGCGTTATGCGTTATGCGTTATGCGTTATGCGTTATGCGTTATGCGTTATGCGTTATGCGTTACGCGTTACGCGTTACGCGTTACGCGTTACGCGTTATGCGTTATGCGTTATGCTTTATGCGTTATGCGTTATGCGTTATGCGTTATGCGTTATGCGTTATGCGTTATGCGTTATGCGTTATGCGTTATGCGTTATGCGTTATGCGTTATGCGTTATGCGTTATGCGTTATGCGTTATGCGTTATGCGTTATGCGTTATGCGTTATGCCTTATGCCTTATGCGTTATGCGTTATGCGTTATGCGTTATGCGTTATGCGTTATGCGTTATGCGTTATGCGTTATGCGTTATGCGCCATGCGTTATCCGTTATGCGTTATCCGTTATGCGTTACGCGTTATGCGTTATGCGTTATGCGTTATGCGTTATGCGTTAAGCGTTATACGTTATGCGATATGCGTTATGCGTTATGTGTTATGCGTTATGCGTTATGCGTTATGCGTTATGTGTTATGCGTTATGCGTTATGCGTTATGCGTTATGCGTTAAGCGTTATGCGTTATGCGATATGCGTTATTCGTTATGCGTTATGCGTTATGCGTCATGCGTTATGCGTTATGCGTTCTGCGTTATGCGTCATGCGTTATGCGTTATGCGTTCTGCGTTATGCGTTATGCGTTATGCGTTATGCGTTATGCGTTATGCGTTATGCGTTATGCGTTATGCGTTATGCGTTATGCGTTATGCGTTATGCGTTATGCGTTATGCGTTATGCGTTATGCGTTATGCGTTATGCGTTATGCGTTATGCGTTATGCGTTATGCGTTATGCGTTATGCGTTATGCGTTATGCGTTATGCGTTATGCGTTATGCGTTATGCGTTATGCGTTATGCGTTATGCGTTATGCGTTATGCGTTATGCGTTATGCGTTATGCGTTATGCGTTATGCGTTATGCGTTATGCGTTACGCGTTACGCGTTATGCGTTATGCGTTATGCGTTATGCGTTATGCGTTATGCGTTATGCGTTATGTGTTATGCGTTATGCGTTAAGCGTTATACGTTATGCGTTATGCGTTATGTGTTATGCGTTATGCGTTATGTGTTATGCGTTGTGCTTTACGGGTTATGCGATATGCGTTATGCGTTATGACTTTTTCATTGAACGTTATGCGTTATGCGATATGCGTTATGCGTTATGCGTTATGCGTTATGCGTTATGCGTTATGCGTTATGCGTTATGCGTTATGCGTTATGCGTTATGCGTTATGCGTTATGCGTTATGCGTTATGCGTTATGCGTTATGCGTTATGCGTTATGCGTTATGCGTTATGCGTTATGCGTTATGCGTTATGCGTTATGCGTTATGCGTTATGCCTTATGCGTTATGCGTTATGCGTTATGCGTTATGCGTTATGCGCCATGCGTTATCCGTTATGCGTTATCCGTTATGCGTTACGCGTTATGCGTTATGCGTTATGCGTTATGCGTTAAGCGTTATACGTTATGCGATATGCGTTATGCGTTATGTGTTATGCGTTATGCGTTATGCGTTATGCGTTATGCGTTATGCGTTATGCGTTATGCGTTATGCGTTATGCGTAATGCGTTATGCGTTATGCGTTATGCGTTATGCGTTATGCGTTATGCGTTATGCGTTATGCGTTATGCGTTATGCGTTATGCGTTATGCGTTATGCGTTATGCGTTATGCGTTATGCGTTATGCGTTATGCGTTATGCGTTATGCGTTATGCGTTATGCGTTATGCGTTATGCGTTATGCGTTATGCGTTATGCGTTATGCGTTATGCGTTATGCGTTATGCGTTATGCGTTATGCGTTATGCGTTATGCGTTATGCGTTATGCGTTACGCGTTACGCGTTACGCGTTACGCGTTATGCGTTATGCGTTATGCTTTATGCGTTATGCGTTATGCGTTATGCGTTATGCGTTATGCGTTATGCGTTATGCGTTATGCGTTATGCGTTATGCGTTATGCGTTATGCGTTATGCGTTATGCGTTATGCGTTATGCGTTATGCGTTATGCGTTATGCGTTATGCGTTATGCGTTATGCGTTATGCCTTATGCCTTATGCGTTATGCGTTATGCGTTATGCGTTATGCGTTATGCGTTATGCGTTATGCGTTATGCGTTATGCGTTATGCGTTATGCGTTATGCGCCATGCGTTATCCGTTATGCGTTATCCGTTATGCGTTACGCGTTATGCGTTATGCGTTATGCGTTATGCGTTATGCGTTAAGCGTTATACGTTATGCGATATGCGTTATGCGTTATGTGTTATGCGTTATGCGTTATGCGTTATGCGTTATGCGTTATGTGTTATGCGTTATGCGTTATGCGTTATGCGTTATGCGTTAAGCGTTATGCGTTATGCGATATGCGTTATTCGTTATGCGTTATGCGTTATGCGTCATGCGTTATGCGTTATGCGTTCTGCGTTATGCGTCATGCGTTATGCGTTATGCGTTCTGCGTTATGCGTTATGCGTTATGCGTTATGCGTTATGCGTTATGCGTTATGCGTTATGCGTTATGCGTTATGCGTTATGCGTTATGCGTTATGCGTTATGCGTTATGCGTTATGCCTTATGCCTTATGCGTTATGCGTTATGCGTTATGCGTTATGCGTTATGCGTTATGCGTTATGCGCCATGCGTTATCCGTTATGCGTTATCCGTTATGCGTTACGCGTTATGCGTTATGCGTTATGCGTTATGCGTTATGCGTTATGCGTTATGCGTTATGCGTTATGCGTTATGCGTTATGCGTTATGCGTTATGCGTTATGCGTTATGCGTTATGCGTTATGCGTTATGCGTTATGCGTTATGCGTTATGCGTTATGCGTTATGCGTTATGCGTTATGCGTTATGCGTTATGCGTTATGCGTTATGCGTTATGCGTTATGCGTTATGCGTTATGCGTTATGCGTTAAGCGTTATGCGTTATGCGTTATGCGTTATGCGTTATGCGTTATGCGTTATGCGTTATGCGTTATGCGTTATGCGTTATGCGTTATGCGTTATGCGTTATGCGTTATGCGTTATGCGTTATGCGTTATGCGTTATGCGTTATGCGTTATGCGTTATGCGTTATGCGTTATGCGTTATGCGTTATGCGTTACGCGTTATGCGTTATGCGTTATGCGTTATGCGTTATGCGTTATGCGTTATGCGTTATGCGTTACGCGTTACGCGTTATGCGTTATGCGTTATGCGTTATGTGTTATGCGTTATGCGTTATGTGTTATGCGTTGTGCTTTACGGGTTATGCGATATGCGTTATGCGTTATGACTTTTTCATTGAACGTTATGCGTTATGCGATATGCGTTATGCGTTATGCGTTATGCGTTATGCGTTATGCGTTATGCGTTATGCGTTATGCGTTATGCGTTATGCGTTATGCGTTATGCGTTATGCGTTATGCGTTATGCGTTATGCCTTATGCGTTATGCGTTATGCGTTATGCGTTATGCGTTATGCGTTATGCGTTATGCGCCATGCGTTATCCGTTATGCGTTATCCGTTATGCGTTACGCGTTATGCGTTATGCGTTATGCGTTATGCGTTAAGCGTTATACGTTATGCGATATGCGTTATGCGTTATGTGTTATGCGTTATGCGTTATGCGTTATGCGTTATGCGTTATGCGTTATGCGTTATGCGTTATGCGTAATGCGTTATGCGTTATGCGTTATGCGTTATGCGTTATGCGTTATGCGTTATGCGTTATGCGTTATGCGTTATGCGTTATGCGTTATGCGTTATGCGTTATGCGTTATGCGTTATGCGTTATGCGTTATGCGTTATGCGTTATGCGTTATGCGTTATGCGTTATGCGTTATGCGTTATGCGTTATGCGTTATGCGTTATGCGTTATGCGTTATGCGTTATGCGTTATGCGTTATGCGTTATGCGTTATGCGTTATGCGTTATGCGTTATGCGTTATGCGTTATGCGTTATGCGTTATGCGTTATGCGTTATGCGTTATGCGTTATGCGTTATGCGTTATGCGTTATGCGTTACGCGTTATGCGTTATGCGTTATGCGTTATGCGTTATGCGTTATGCGTTATGCGTTATGCGTTATGCGTTATGCGTTAAGCGTTATGCGTTATGCGTTATGCGTTATGCGTTATGCCTTATGCGTTATGCGTTATGCGTTATGCGTTATGCGTTATGCGTTATGCGCCATGCGTTATCCGTTATGCGTTATCCGTTATGCGTTACGCGTTATGCGTTATGCGTTATGCGTTATGCGTTATGCGTTATGCGTTATGCCTTATGCGTTATGCGTTATGCGTTATGCGTTATGCGTTATGCGCCATGCGTTATCCGTTATGCGTTATCCGTTATGCGTTACGCGTTATGCGTTATGCGTTATGCGTTATGCGTTAAGCGTTATACGTTATGCGATATGCGTTATGCGTTATGTGTTATGCGTTATGCGTTATACGTTATGCGTTATGCGTTATGCGTTATGCGTTATGCGTTATGCGTTATGCGTTATGCGTTATGCGTTATGCGTTATGCGTTATGCGTTATGCGTTATGCGTTATGCGTTATGTGTTATGCGTTATGCGTTAAGCGTTATACGTTATGCGTTATGCGTTATGTGTTATGCGTTATGCGTTATGTGTTATGCGTTGTGCTTTACGGGTTATGCGATATGCGTTATGCGTTATGACTTTTTCATTGAACGTTATGCGTTATGCGATATGCGTTATGCGTTATGCGTTATGCGTTATGCGTTATGCGTTATGCGTTATGCGATATGCGTTATGCGTTATGCGTTATGCGTTATGCGTCATGCGTTATCCGTTATGCGTTATGCGTTATGCGTTATGCGTTATGCGTTATTCGTTATGCGTTATGCGTTATGCGTTATGCGTTATGCGTTATGCGTTGTGCGTTATGCGTTATGCGTAATGCGTTATGCGTTATGCGTTATGCGTTATGCGTTATGCGTTATGCGTTATGCGTTATGCGTTATGCGTTATGCGTTATGCGTTATGCGTTATGCGTTATGCGTTATGCGTTATGCGTTATGCGTTATGCGTTATGCGTTATGCGTTATGCGTTATGCGTTATGCGTTATGCGTTATGCGTTATGCGTTATGCGTTATGCGTTATGCGTTATGCGTTATGCGTTATGCGTTATGCGTTATGCGTTATGCGTTATGCGTTATGCGTTATGCGTTATGCGTTATGCGTTATGCGTTATGCGTTATGCGTTATGCGTTATGCGTTATGCGTTATGCGTTATGCGTTATGCGTTATGCGTTATGCGTTATGCGTTATGCGTTATGCGTTATGCGTTATGCGTTATGCGTTATGCGTTATGCGTTATGCGTTATGCGTTATGCGTTATGCGTTATGCGTTATGCGTTATGCGTTATGCGTTATGCGTTATGCGTTATGCGTTATGCGTTATGCGTTATGCGTTATGCGTTATGCGTTATGCGTTATGCGTTATGCGTTATGCGTTATGCGTTATGCGTTATGCGTTAGGCGTTACGCGTTACGCGTTACGCGTTACGCGTTATGCGTTATGCGTTACGCGTTATGCGTTATGCGTTATGCGTTATGCGTTATGCGTTATGCGTTATGCGTTATGCGTTATGCGTTATGCGTTATGCGTTATGCGTTATGCGTTATGCGTTATGCGTTATGCGTTATGCGTTATGCGTTATGCGTTATGCGTTATGCGTTATGCGTTATGCGTTATGCGTTATGCGTTATGCGTTATGCGTTATGCGTTATGCGTTATGCGTTATGCGTTATGCGTTATGCGTTATGCGTTATGCGTTATGCGTTATGCGTTACGCGTTATGCGTTATGCGTTATGCGTTATGCGTTATGCGTTATGCGTTATGCGTTATGCGTTACGCGTTACGCGTTATGCGTTATGCGTTATGCGTTATGTGTTATGCGTTATGCGTTATGTGTTATGCGTTGTGCTTTACGGGTTATGCGATATGCGTTATGCGTTATGACTTTTTCATTGAACGTTATGCGTTATGCGATATGCGTTATGCGTTATGCGTTATGCGTTATGCGTTATGCGTTATGCGTTATGCGTTATGCGTTATGCGTTATGCGTTATGCGTTATGCGTTATGCGTTATGCGTTATGCGTTATGCGTTATGCGTTATGCGTTATGCGTTATGCGTTATGCGTTATGCGTTATGCGTTATGCGTTATGCGTTATGCGTTATGCGTTATGCGTTATGCGTTATGCGTTATGCGTTATGCGTTATGCGTTATGCGCCATGCGTTATCCGTTATGCGTTATCCGTTATGCGTTACGCGTTATGCGTTATGCGTTATGCGTTATGCGTTAAGCGTTATACGTTATGCGATATGCGTTATGCGTTATGTGTTATGCGTTATGCGTTATGCGTTATGCGTTATGCGTTATGCGTTATGCGTTATGCGTAATGCGTTATGCGTTATGCGTTATGCGTTATGCGTTATGCGTTATGCGTTATGCGTTATGCGTTATGCGTTATGCGTTATGCGTTATGCGTTATGCGTTATGCGTTATGCGTTATGCGTTATGCGTTATGCGTTATGCGTTATGCGTTATGCGTTATGCGTTATGCGTTATGCGTTATGCGTTATGCGTTATGCGTTATGCGTTATGCGTTATGCGTTATGCGTTATGCGTTATGCGTTATGCGTTATGCGTTATGCGTTATGCGTTATGCGTTATGCGTTATGCGTTATGCGTTATGCGTTATGCGTTATGCGTTATGCGTTATGCGTTATGCGTTATGCGTTATGCGTTATGCGTTATGCGTTATGCGTTATGCGTTATGCGTTATGCGTTATGCGTTATGCGTTATGCGTTATGCGTTATGCGTTATGCGTTATGCGTTATGCGTTATGCGTTATGCGTTATGCGTTATGCGTTATGCGTTATGCGTTATGCGTTATGCGTTATGCGTTATGCGTTATGCGTTATGCGTTATGCGTTATGCGTTATGCGTTATGCGTTATGCGTTATGCGTTATGCGTTATGCGTTATGCGTTATGCGTTATGCGTTATGCGTTATGCGTTATGCGTTATGCGTTATGCGTTATGCGTTATGCGTTATGCGTTATGCGTTATGCGTTATGCGTTATGCGTTATGCGTTATGCGTTATGCGTTATGCGTTATGCGTTATGCGTTACGCGTTATGCGTTATGCGTTATGCGTTATGCGTTATGCGTTATGCGTTATGCGTTATGCGTTATGCGTTATGCGTTATGCGTTAAGCGTTATGCGTTATGCGTTATGCGTTATGCGTTATGCCTTATGCGTTATGCGTTATGCGTTATGCGTTATGCGTTATGCGTTATGCGTTATGCGCCATGCGTTATCCGTTATGCGTTATCCGTTATGCGTTACGCGTTATGCGTTATGCGTTATGCGTTATGCGTTATGCGTTATGCGTTATGCCTTATGCGTTATGCGTTATGCGTTATGCGTTATGCGTTATGCGTTATGCGCCATGCGTTATCCGTTATGCGTTATCCGTTATGCGTTACGCGTTATGCGTTATGCGTTATGCGTTATGCGTTAAGCGTTATACGTTATGCGATATGCGTTATGCGTTATGTGTTATGCGTTATGCGTTATACGTTATGCGTTATGCGTTATGCGTTATGCGTTATGCGTTATGCGTTATGCGTTATGCGTTATGCGTTATGCGTTATGCGTTATGCGTTATGCGTTATGCGTTATGCGTTATGTGTTATGCGTTATGCGTTAAGCGTTATACGTTATGCGTTATGCGTTATGTGTTATGCGTTATGCGTTATGTGTTATGCGTTGTGCTTTACGGGTTATGCGATATGCGTTATGCGTTATGACTTTTTCATTGAACGTTATGCGTTATGCGATATGCGTTATGCGTTATGCGTTATGCGTTATGCGTTATGCGTTATGCGTTATGCGATATGCGTTATGCGTTATGCGTTATGCGTTATGCGTCATGCGTTATCCGTTATGCGTTATGCGTTATGCGTTATGCGTTATGCGTTATTCGTTATGCGTTATGCGTTATGCGTTATGCGTTATGCGTTATGCGTTGTGCGTTATGCGTTATGCGTAATGCGTTATGCGTTATGCGTTATGCGTTATGCGTTATGCGTTATGCGTTATGCGTTATGCGTTATGCGTTATGCGTTATGCGTTATGCGTTATGCGTTATGCGTTATGCGTTATGCGTTATGCGTTATGCGTTATGCGTTATGCGTTATGCGTTATGCGTTATGCGTTATGCGTTATGCGTTATGCGTTATGCGTTATGCGTTATGCGTTATGCGTTATGCGTTATGCGTTATGCGTTATGCGTTATGCGTTATGCGTTATGCGTTATGCGTTATGCGTTATGCGTTATGCGTTATGCGTTATGCGTTATGCGTTATGCGTTATGCGTTATGCGTTATGCGTTATGCGTTATGCGTTATGCGTTATGCGTTATGCGTTATGCGTTATGCGTTATGCGTTATGCGTTATGCGTTATGCGTTATGCGTTATGCGTTATGCGTTATGCGTTATGCGTTATGCGTTATGCGTTATGCGTTATGCGTTATGCGTTATGCGTTATGCGTTATGCGTTATGCGTTATGCGTTATGCGTTATGCGTTATGCGTTATGCGTTATGCGTTATGCGTTATGCGTTATGCGTTATGCGTTATGCGTTATGCGTTATGCGTTACGCGTTACGCGTTATGCGTTATGCGTTATGCGTTTTGCGTTACGCGTTATGCGTTACGCGTTATGCGTTATGCGTTATGCGTTATGCGTTATGCGTTATGCGTTATGCGTTATGCGTTATGCGTTATGCGATACGCGTCATGCGTTAAGCGTTATGCGTTATGCATTATGCGTTATCCGTTATGCGTTATGCGTTATGCGTAATGCGTTATGAGTAATGTGTCATGCGTTATGCGTTATGCGTTATGCGTTATGCGTTATGCGTTACGCGTTATGCGTTATGCGTTATGCGTTATGCGTTATGCGTTATGCGTTATGCGTTATGCGTTATGCGTTATGCGTTATGCGTTATGCGTTACGCGTTATGCGTTATGCGTTATGCGTTATGCGTTATGCGTTATGCGTTATGCGTTATGCGTTATGCGTTATGCGTTATGCGTTATGCGTTATGCGTTATGCGTTATGCGTTATGCGATATGCGTCATGCGTTAAGCGTTATGCGTTATGCATTATGCGTTATCCGTCATGCGTTATGCGTTATGCGTAATGCGTTATGCGTTATGCGTTATGCGTTACGCGTTATGCGTTATGCGTTATGCGTTATGCGTTATGCGTTATGCGTTATGCGTTATGCGTTATGCGTTATGCGTTATGCGTTATGCGTTATGCGTTATGCGTTATGCGTTATGCGTTATGCGTTATGCGTTATGCGTTATGCGTTATGCGTTATGCGTTATGCGTTATGCGTTATGCGTTATGCGTTATGCGTTATGCGTTATGCGTTATGCGTTATGCGTTATGCGTTATGCGTTATGCGTTATGCGTTATGCGTTATGCGTTATGCGTTATGCGTTAGGCGTTACGCGTTACGCGTTACGCGTTATGCGTTATGCGTTATGCGTTACGCGTTATGCGTTATGCGTTATGCGTTATGCGTTATGCGTTATGCGTTATGCGTTATGCGTTATGCGTTATGCGTTATGCGTTATGCGATATGCGTCATGCGATATGCGTTATTCGTTATGCGTTATGCGATATGCGTTATTCGTTATGCGTTATGCGTTATGCGTTATGCGTTATGCGTTATGCGTTATGCGTTATGCGTTATGCGTTATGCGATATGCGTTATGCGTTATGCGTTATGCGTTATGCGTTATGCGTTATGCGTTATGCGTTATGCGTTATGCGTTATGCGTTATGCGTTATGCGTTATGCGTTATGCGTTATGCGTTATGCGTTATGCGTCATGCGTTATGCGTTATGCGTTATGCGTTATGCGTTATGCGTTATGCGTTATGCGTTATGCGTTATGCGTTATGCGTTATGCGTTATGCGTTATGCGTTATGCGTTATGCGTTATGCGTTATGCGTTATGCGTTATGCGTTATGCGTTATGCGTTATGCGTTATGCGTTATGCGTTATGCGTTATGCGTTATGCGTTATGCGTTATGCGTTATGCGATATGCGTCATGCGATATGCGTTATTCGTTATGCGTTATGCGATATGCGTTATTCGTTATGCGTTATGCGTTATGCGTTATGCGTTATGCGTTATGCGTTATGCGTTATGCGTTATGCGTTATGCGTTATGCGTTATGCGTTATGCGTTATGCGTTATGCGTTATGCGTTATGCGTTATGCGTTATGCGTTATGCGTTATGCGTTATGCGTTATGCGTTATGCGTTATGCGTTATGCGTTATGCGTTATGCGTCATGCGTCATGCGTTATGCGTTATGCGTTATGCGTTATGCGTTATGCGTTATGCGTTATGCGTTATGCGTTATGCGTTATGCGTTATGCGTTATGCGTTATGCGTTATGCGTTATGCGTTATGCGTTATGCGTTATGCGTTATGCGTTATGCGTTATGCGTTATGCGTTATGCGTTATGCGTTATGCGTTATGCGTTATGCGTTATGCGTTATGCGTTATGCGTTATGCGTTATGCGTTATGCGTTATGCGTTATGCGTTATGCGTTATGCGTTATGCGTTATGCGTTATGCGTTATGCGTTATGCGTTATGCGTTATGCGTTACGCGTTACGCGTTATGCGTTATGCGTTATGCGTTATGCGTTACGCGTTATGCGTTATGCGTTATGCGTTATGCGTTATGCGTTATGCGTTATGCGTTATGCGTTATGCGTTATGCGTTATGCGATATGCGTCATGCGTTAAGCGTTATGCGTTATGCGTTATGCGTTATCCGTTATGCGTTATGCGTTATGCGTAATGCGTTATGCGTTATGCGTTATGCGTTACGCGTTATGCGTTATGCGTTATGCGTTATGCGTTATGCGTTATGCGTTATGCGTTATGCGTTATGCGTTATGCGTTATGCGTTATGCGTTATGCGTTATGCGTTACGCGTTACGCGTTATGCGTTATGCGTTATGCGTTTTGCGTTACGCGTTATGCGTTACGCGTTATGCGTTATGCGTTATGCGTTATGCGTTATGCGTTATGCGTTATGCGTTATGCGTTATGCGTTATGCGATACGCGTCATGCGTTAAGCGTTATGCGTTATGCATTATGCGTTATCCGTTATGCGTTATGCGTTATGCGTAATGCGTTATGAGTAATGTGTCATGCGTTATGCGTTATGCGTTATGCGTTATGCGTTATGCGTTACGCGTTATGCGTTATGCGTTATGCGTTATGCGTTATGCGTTATGCGTTATGCGTTATGCGTTATGCGTTATGCGTTATGCGTTATGCGTTACGCGTTATGCGTTATGCGTTATGCGTTATGCGTTATGCGTTATGCGTTATGCGTTATGCGTTATGCGTTATGCGTTATGCGTTATGCGTTATGCGTTATGCGTTATGCGTTATGCGTTATGCGATATGCGTCATGCGTTAAGCGTTATGCGTTATGCATTATGCGTTATCCGTCATGCGTTATGCGTTATGCGTAATGCGTTATGCGTTATGCGTTATGCGTTACGCGTTATGCGTTATGCGTTATGCGTTATGCGTTATGCGTTATGCGTTATGCGTTATGCGTTATGCGTTATGCGTTATGCGTTATGCGTTATGCGTTATGCGTTATGCGTTATGCGTTATGCGTTATGCGTTATGCGTTATGCGTTATGCGTTATGCGTTATGCGTTATGCGTTATGCGTTATGCGTTATGCGTTATGCGTTATGCGTTATGCGTTATGCGTTATGCGTTATGCGTTATGCGTTATGCGTTATGCGTTATGCGTTATGCGTTATGCGTTATGCGTTATGCGTTATGCGTTATGCGTTATGCGTTATGCGTTATGCGTTATGCGTTATGCGTTATGCGTTATGCGTTATGCGTTATGCGTTATGCGTTATGCGTTATGCGTTATGCGTTATGCGTTATGCGTTATGCGTTATGCGTTAGGCGTTACGCGTTACGCGTTACGCGTTATGCGTTATGCGTTATGCGTTACGCGTTATGCGTTATGCGTTATGCGTTATGCGTTATGCGTTATGCGTTATGCGTTATGCGTTATGCGTTATGCGTTATGCGATATGCGTCATGCGATATGCGTTATTCGTTATGCGTTATGCGATATGCGTTATTCGTTATGCGTTATGCGTTATGCGTTATGCGTTATGCGTTATGCGTTATGCGTTATGCGTTATGCGTTATGCGATATGCGTTATGCGTTATGCGTTATGCGTTATGCGTTATGCGTTATGCGTTATGCGTTATGCGTTATGCGTTATGCGTTATGCGTTATGCGTTATGCGTTATGCGTTATGCGTTATGCGTTATGCGTTATGCGTCATGCGTTATGCGTTATGCGTTATGCGTTATGCGTTATGCGTTATGCGTTATGCGTTATGCGTTATGCGTTATGCGTTATGCGTTATGCGTTATGCGTTATGCGTTATGCGTTATGCGTTATGCGTTATGCGTTATGCGTTATGCGTTATGCGTTATGCGTTATGCGTTATGCGTTATGCGTTATGCGTTATGCGTTATGCGTTATGCGTTATGCGTTATGCGTTATGCGTTATGCGTTATGCGTTATGCGTTATGCGTTATGCGTTATGCGTTATGCGTTATGCGTTATGCGTTACGCGTTACGCGTTATGCGTTATGCGTTATGCGTTTTGCGTTACGCGTTATGCGTTACGCGTTATGCGTTATGCGTTATGCGTTATGCGTTATGCGTTATGCGTTATGCGTTATGCGTTATGCGTTATGCGATACGCGTCATGCGTTAAGCGTTATGCGTTATGCATTATGCGTTATCCGTTATGCGTTATGCGTTATGCGTAATGCGTTATGAGTAATGTGTCATGCGTTATGCGTTATGCGTTATGCGTTATGCGTTATGCGTTACGCGTTATGCGTTATGCGTTATGCGTTATGCGTTATGCGTTATGCGTTATGCGTTATGCGTTATGCGTTATGCGTTATGCGTTATGCGTTACGCGTTATGCGTTATGCGTTATGCGTTATGCGTTATGCGTTATGCGTTATGCGTTATGCGTTATGCGTTATGCGTTATGCGTTATGCGTTATGCGTTATGCGTTATGCGTTATGCGATATGCGTCATGCGTTAAGCGTTATGCGTTATGCATTATGCGTTATCCGTCATGCGTTATGCGTTATGCGTAATGCGTTATGCGTTATGCGTTATGCGTTACGCGTTATGCGTTATGCGTTATGCGTTATGCGTTATGCGTTATGCGTTATGCGTTATGCGTTATGCGTTATGCGTTATGCGTTATGCGTTATGCGTTATGCGTTATGCGTTATGCGTTATGCGTTATGCGTTATGCGTTATGCGTTATGCGTTATGCGTTATGCGTTATGCGTTATGCGTTATGCGTTATGCGTTATGCGTTATGCGTTATGCGTTATGCGTTATGCGTTATGCGTTATGCGTTATGCGTTATGCGTTATGCGTTATGCGTTATGCGTTATGCGTTATGCGTTATGCGTTATGCGTTATGCGTTATGCGTTATGCGTTATGCGTTATGCGTTATGCGTTATGCGTTATGCGTTATGCGTTATGCGTTATGCGTTATGCGTTATGCGTTATGCGTTATGCGTTATGCGTTATGCGTTATGCGTTATGCGTTATGCGTTATGCGTTATGCGTTAGGCGTTACGCGTTACGCGTTACGCGTTATGCGTTATGCGTTATGCGTTACGCGTTATGCGTTATGCGTTATGCGTTATGCGTTATGCGTTATGCGTTATGCGTTATGCGTTATGCGTTATGCGTTATGCGATATGCGTCATGCGATATGCGTTATTCGTTATGCGTTATGCGATATGCGTTATTCGTTATGCGTTATGCGTTATGCGTTATGCGTTATGCGTTATGCGTTATGCGTTATGCGTTATGCGTTATGCGATATGCGTTATGCGTTATGCGTTATGCGTTATGCGTTATGCGTTATGCGTTATGCGTTATGCGTTATGCGTTATGCGTTATGCGTTATGCGTTATGCGTTATGCGTTATGCGTTATGCGTTATGCGTCATGCGTTATGCGTTATGCGTTATGCGTTATGCGTTATGCGTTATGCGTTATGCGTTATGCGTTATGCGTTATGCGTTATGCGTTATGCGATATGCGTCATGCGTTAAGCGTTATGCGTTATGCATTATGCGTTATCCGTTATGCGTTATGCGTTATGCGTAATGCGTTATGCGTTATGCGTTATGCGTTACGCGTTATGCGTTATGCGTTATGCGTTATGCGTTATGCGTTATGCGTTATGCGTTATGCGTTATGCGTTATGCGTTATGCGTTATGCGTTATGCGTTATGCGTTATGCGTTATGCGTTATGCGTTACGCGTTACGCGTTATGCGTTATGCGTTATGCGTTTTGCGTTACGCGTTATGCGTTATGCGTTATGCGTTATGCGTTATGCGTTATGCGTTATGCGTTATGCGTTATGCGTTATGCGTTATGCGTTATGCGATACGCGTCATGCGTTAAGCGTTATGCGTTATGCATTATGCGTTATCCGTTATGCGTTATGCGTTATGCGTAATGCGTTATGAGTAATGTGTCATGCGTTATGCGTTATGCGTTATGCGTTATGCGTTATGCGTTACGCGTTATGCGTTATGCGTTATGCGTTATGCGTTATGCGTTATGCGTTATGCGTTATGCGTTATGCGTTATGCGTTATGCGTTATGCGTTACGCGTTATGCGTTATGCGTTATGCGTTATGCGTTATGCGTTATGCGTTATGCGTTATGCGTTATGCGTTATGCGTTATGCGTTATGCGTTATGCGTTATGCGTTATGCGTTATGCGTTATGCGTTATGCGATATGCGTCATGCGTTAAGCGTTATGCGTTATGCATTATGCGTTATCCGTCATGCGTTATGCGTTATGCGTAATGCGTTATGCGTTATGCGTTATGCGTTACGCGTTATGCGTTATGCGTTATGCGTTATGCGTTATGCGTTATGCGTTATGCGTTATGCGTTATGCGTTACGCGTTACGCGTTATGCGTTATGCGTTATGCGTTTTGCGTTACGCGTTATGCGTTACGCGTTATGCGTTATGCGTTATGCGTTATGCGTTATGCGTTATGCGTTATGCGTTATGCGTTATGCGTTATGCGTTATGCGTTATGCGTTATGCGTTATGCGTTATGCGTTATGCGATACGCGTCATGCGTTAAGCGTTATGCGTTATGCATTATGCGTTATCCGTTATGCGTTATGCGTTATGCGTTATGCGTAATGCGTTATGAGTAATGTGTCATGCGTTATGCGTTATTCGTTAAGCGTTATGCGTAATGCGTTATGAGTAATGTGTCATGCGTTATGCGTTATTCGTTAAGCGTTATGCGTTATGCGTTATGCGTTATGCGTTATGCGTTATGCGTTATGCGTTATGCGTTATGCGTTATGCGTTATGCGTTATGCGTTATGCGTTATGCGTTATGCGTTATGCGTTATGCGTTATGCGTTATGCGTTATGCGTTATGCGTTATGCGTTATGCGTTATGCGTTATGCGTTATGCGTTATGCGTTATGCGTTATGCGTTATGCGTTATGCGTTATGCGTTATGCGTTATGCTTTATGCGTTATGCTTTATGCGTTATGCGTTATGCGTTATGCGTTATGCGTTATGCGTTACGCGTTATGCGTTATGCGTTATGCGTTATGCGTTATGCGTTATGCGTTATGCGTTATGCGTTATGCGTTATGCGTTATGCGTTATGCGTTATGCGTTATGCGTTATGCGTTATGCGTTATGCGTTATGCGTTATGCGTTATGCGTTATGCGTTATGCGTTATGCGTTATGCGTTATGCGTTATGCGTTATGCGTTATGCGTTATGCGTTATGCGTTATGCGTTAAGCGTTATGCGTTATGCGATATGCGTTATTCGTTATGCGTTATGCGTTATGCGTTATGCGTTATGCGTTATGCGTTATGCGTTATGCGTTATGCGTTATGCGTTATGCGTTATGCGTTATGCGTTATGCGTTATGCGTTACGCGTTACGCGTTATGCGTTATGCGTTAAGCGTTATACGTTATGCGATATGCGTTATGCGTTATGTGTTATGCGTTATGCGTTATGCGTTATGCGTTATGCGTTATGCGTTATGCGTTATGCGTTATGCGTTATGCGTTATGCGTTATGTGTTATGCGTTATGCGTTATGTGTTATGCGTTGTGCTTTACGGGTTATGCGATATGCGTTATGCGTTATGACTTTTTCATTGAACGTTATGCGTTATGCGATATGCGTTATGCGTTATGCGTTATGCGTTATGCGTTATGCGTTATGCGTTATGCGTTATGCGTTATGCGTTATGCGTTATGCGTTATGCGTTATGCGATATGCGTCATGCGTTAAGCGTTATGCGTTATGCATTATGCGTTATCCGTTATGCGTTATGCGTTATGCGTAATGCGTTATGCGTTATGCGTTATGCGTTACGCGTTATGCGTTATGCGTTATGCGTTATGCGTTATGCGTTATGCGTTATGCGTTATGCGTTATGCGTTACGCGTTACGCGTTATGCGTTATGCGTTATGCGTTATGCGTTATGCGTTATGCGTTATGCGTTATGCGTTATGCGTTACGCGTTACGCGTTATGCGTTATGCGTTAAGCGTTATACGTTATGCGATATGCGTTATGCGTTATGTGTTATGCGTTATGCGTTATGCGTTATGCGTTATGCGTTATGCGTTATGCGTTATGCGTTATGCGTTATGCGTTATGTGTTATGCGTTATGCGTTATGTGTTATGCGTTGTGCTTTACGGGTTATGCGATATGCGTTATGCGTTATGACTTTTTCATTGAACGTTATGCGTTATGCGATATGCGTTATGCGTTATGCGTTATGCGTTATGCGTTATGCGTTATGCGTTATGCGTTATGCGTTATGCGTTATGCGTTATGCGTTATGCGTTATGCGTTATGTGTTATGCGTTGTGCTTTACGGGTTATGCGATATGCGTTATGCGTTATGACTTTTTCATTGAACGTTATGCGTTATGCGATATGCGTTATGCGTTATGCGTTATGCGTTATGCGTTATGCGTTATGCGTTATGCGTTATGCGTTATGCGTTATCCGTTATGCGTTATGCGTTATGCGTTATGCGTTATGCTTTATGCGTTATGCGTTATGCGTTATGCGTTATGCGTTATGCGTTATGCGTTATGCGTTATGCGTTATGCGTTATGCGTTATGCGTTATGCGTTATGCGTTATGCGTTATGCGTTATGCGTTATGCGTTATGCGTTATGCGTTATGCGTTATGCGTTATGCGTTATGCGTTATGCGTTATGCGTTATGCGTTATGCGTTATGCGTTATGCGATATGCGTCATGCGTTAAGCGTTATGCGTTATGCATTATGCGTTATCCGTTATGCGTTATGCGTTATGCGTAATGCGTTATGCGTTATGCGTTATGCGTTACGCGTTATGCGTTATGCGTTATGCGTTATGCGTTATGCGTTATGCGTTATGCGTTATGCGTTATGCGTTATGCGTTATGCGTTATGCGTTATGCGTTATGCGTTATGCGTTACGCGTTACGCGTTATGCGTTATGCGTTATGCGTTTTGCGTTACGCGTTATGCGTTACGCGTTATGCGTTATGCGTTATGCGTTATGCGTTATGCGTTATGCGTTATGCGTTATGCGTTATGCGTTATGCGTTATGCGTTATGCGTTATGCGTTATGCGTTATGCGTTATGCGATACGCGTCATGCGTTAAGCGTTATGCGTTATGCATTATGCGTTATCCGTTATGCGTTATGCGTTATGCGTAATGCGTTATGAGTAATGTGTCATGCGTTATGCGTTATGCGTTATGCGTTATGCGTTATGCGTTATGCGTTACGCGTTATGCGTTATGCGTTATGCGTTATGCGTTATGCGGTATGCGTTATGCGTTATGCGTTATGCGTTATGCGATATGCGTCATGCGTTAAGCGTTATGCGTTATGCATTATGCGTTATCCGTTATGCGTTATGCGTTATGCGTAATGCGTTATGCGTTATGCGTTATGCGTTACGCGTTATGCGTTATGCGTTATGCGTTATGCGTTATGCGTTATGCGTTATGCGTTATGCGTTATGCGTTATGCGTTATGCGTTATGCGTTATGCGTTATGCGTTATGCGTTATGCGTTATGCGTTATGCGTTATGCGTTATGCGTTATGCGTTATGCGTTATGCGTTATGCGTTATGCGTTATGCGTTATGCTTTATGCGTTATGCTTTATGCGTTATGCGTTATGCGTTATGCGTTATGCGTTATGCGTTATGCGTTACGCGTTATGCGTTATGCGTTATGCGTTATGCGTTATGCGTTATGCGTTATGCGTTATGCGTTATGCGTTATGCGTTATGCGTTATGCGTTATGCGTTATGCGTCATGCGTTATGCGTTGTGCGTTGTGCGTTATGCGTTATGCGTTATGCGTTATGCGTTATGCGTTATGCGTTATGCGTTATGCGTTATGCGTTATGCGTTATGCGTTATGCGTTATGCGTTATGCGTTATGCGTTATGCGTTATGCGTTATGCGTTATGCGTTATGCGTTATGCGTTATGCGTTATGCGTTATGCGTTATGCGTTATGCGTTATGCGTTATGCGTTATGCGTTATGTGTTATGCGTTATGCGTTATGCGTTATGCGTTATGTGTTATGGATTTGCGTTATGCGTTATGCGTTATGCGTTGTGCCTTATGCGTTATGCGTTATGCGTTATGCGTTATGCGTTATGCGTTATGCGTTATGCGTTATGCGTTATGGGCTCTGCGTTGTGCGTTATGCGTTATGAGTTATGCGATATGCGTTATGGGTTATGCGTTATGTGTTATGGGCTCTGCGTTATGCGTTGTGCGTTATGCGTTATGCGTTATGCGTTATGCGTTATGCGTTGTGCGTTGTGCGTTGTGCGTTGTGCGTTGTGCGTTATGCGTTATGCGTTATGCGTTATGCGTTATGCGTTATGCGTTATGTGTTATGGATTTGCGTTGTGCGTTGTGCGTTATGCGTTATGCGTTATGCGGTATGCGTTATGCGTTGTGCGTTGTGCGTTGTAGGATATGAGTTAGGCGTTATGCATTATGCGATATGCGTTATGCGTTATGCGTTATGTGTTATGGATTTGCGTTATGCGTTATGCGTTGTGCCTTATGCGTTATGCGTTATGCGTTATGCGTTATGCGTTATGCGTTATGCGTTGTGCGTTGTGCGTTATGCGTTATGCGTTGTGCGTTGTGCGTTGTGCGTTATGCGTTTGCGTTATGCGTTGTGCGTTATGCGTTATGCGTTATGCGTTTGCGTTATGCGTTATGCGTTATGCGTTATGCGTTATGCGTTATGCGTTATGCGTTATGCGTTATGCGTTATGCGTTATGCGTTATGCGTTATGCGTTATGCGTTATGCGTTATGCGTTATGCGTTATGCGTTATGCGTTATGCGTTATGCGTTATGCGATATGCGTTATGCGTTATGCGTTATGCGTTATGCGTTATGCGTTATGCGTTATGTGTTATGGATTTGCGTTGTGCGTTGTGCGTTATGCGTTATGCGTTATGCGTTATGCGTTATGCGTTATGCGTTATGCGTTATGCGTTATGCGTTGTGCGTTGTGCGTTGTGCGTTGTGCGTTGTGCGTTGTGCGTTATACGTTATGCGTTATGCGTTTGCGTTATGCGTTGTGCGTTGTGCGTTATGCGTTATGCGTTATGCGTTATGCGTTATGCGTTATGCGTTATGCGTTATGCGTTATGCGTTATGCGTTATGCGTTATGCGTTATGCGTTATGCGTTATGCGTTATGCGTTATGCGTTATGCGTTATGCGTTATGCGTTATGCGTTATGCGTTATGCGTTATGCGTTATGCGTTATGTGTTATGGATTTGCGTTGTGCGTTGTGCGTTATGCGTTATGCGTTATGCGGTATGCGTTATGCGTTATGCGTTGTGCGTTGTGCGTTGTAGGATATGAGTTAGGCGTTATGCGTTATGCGATATGCGTTATGCGTTATGCGTTGTGCGTTATGCGTTATGTGTTATGGATTTGCGTTATGCGTTATGCGTTGTGCCTTATGCGTTATGCGTTATGCGTTATGCGTTATGCGTTATGCGTTGTGCGTTGTGCGTTATGCGTTATGCGTTGTGCGTTGTGCGTTGTGCGTTATGCGTTTGCGTTATGCGTTGTGCGTTATGCGTTATGCGTTATGCGTTTGCGTTATGCGTTATGCGTTATGCGTTATGCGTTATGCGTTATGCGTTATGCGTTATGCGTTATGCGTTATGCGTTATGCGTTATGCGTTATGCGTTATGCGTTATGCGTTATGCGTTATGCGTTATGCGTTAGGCGTTATGCGTTATGCGTTATGCGTTATGCGTTATGCGTTATGCGTTATGCGTTATGCGTTATGCGTTATGCGTTATGCGTTATGCGTTATGCGTTATGCGTTATGCGTTATGCGTTATGCGTTATGCGTTATGCGTTATGCGTTATGCGTTATGCCTTATGCGTTATGCGTTATGCGTTATGCGTTATGCGTTATGCGTTATGCGTTATGCGTTATGCGTTATGCGTTATGCGTTATGCGTTATGCGTTATGCGTTATGCGTTATGCGTTATGCGTTATGCGTTATGCGTTATGCGTTATGCGTTATGCGTTATGCGTTATGCGTTATGCGTTATGCGTTATGCGTTATGCGTTATGCGTTATGCGTTATGCGTTATGCGTTATGCGGTATGCGTTATGCGTTATGCGTTATGCGTTATGCGTTATGCGTTATGCGTTATGCGTTATGCGTTATGCGTTATGCGTTATGCGTTATGCGTTATGCGTTATGCGTTATGCGTTATGCGTTATGCGTTATGCGTTATGCGTTATGCGTTATGCGTTATCCGTTATGCGTTATGCGTTATGCGTTATGCGTTATGCGTTATGCGTTATGCGTTATGCGTTATGCGTTATGCGTTATGCGTTATGCGTTATGCGTTATGCGTTATGCGTTATGCGTTATGCGTTATGCGTTATGCGTTAGGCGTTATGCGTTATGCGTTATGCGTTATGCGTTATGCGTTATGCGTTATGCGTTATGCGTTGTGCGTTGTGCGTTGTGCGTTGTGCGTTGTGCGTTATACGTTATGCGTTATGCGTTTGCGTTATGCGTTGTGCGTTGTGCGTTATGCGTTATGCGTTATGCGTTATGCGTTATGCGTTATGCGTTATGCGTTATGCGTTATGCGTTATGCGTTATGCGTTATGCGTTATGCGTTATGCGTTATGCGTTATGCGTTATGCGTTATGCGTTATGCGTTATGCGTTATGCGTTATGCGTTATGCGTTATGCGTTATGCGTTATGCGTTATGCGTTATGCGTTATGCGTTATGCGTTATGCGTTGTGCGTTATGCGTTATGCGTTGTGCGTTATGCGTTATGCGTTATGCGTTATGCGTTATGCGTTATGCGTTATGCGTTATGCGTTATGCGTTATGCGTTATGCGTTATGCGTTATGCGTTATGCGTTATGCGTTATGCGTTATGCGTTGTGCGTTATGCGTTATGCGTTATGCGGTATGCGTTATGCGTTGTGCGTTGTGCGTTGTAGGATATGAGTTAGGCGTTATGCGTTATGCGGTATGCGTTATGCGTTATGCGTTATGCGTTGTGCGTTATGCGTTATGTGTTATGGATTTGCGTTATGCGTTATGCGTTGTGCCTTATGCGTTATGCGTTATGCGTTATGCGTTATGGGCTCTGCGTTGTGCGTTATGCGTTATGAGTTATGCGATATGCGTTATGGGTTATGCGTTATGTGTTATGGGCTCTGCGTTATGCGTTGTGCGTTATGCGTTATGCGTTATGCGTTATGCGTTATGCGTTGTGCGTTGTGCGTTGTGCGTTGTGCGTTGTGCGTTATGCGTTATGCGTTATGCGTTATGCGTTATGCGTTATGCGTTATGCGTTATGCGTTATGCGGTATGCGTTATGCGTTGTGCGTTGTGCGTTGTGCGTTGTGCGTTGTGCGTTATGCGTTATGCGTTATGCGTTATGCGTTATGCGTTATGCGTTATGCGTTATGCGTTATGCGTTATGCGTTATGCGTTATGCGTTATGCGTTATGCGTTATGCGTTATGCGTTATGCGTTATGCGTTATGCGTTATGCGTTATGCGTTATGCGTTATGCGTTATGCGTTATGCGTTATGCGTTATGCGTTATGCGTTATGCGTTATGTGTTATGCGTTATGCGTTATGCGTTATGCGTTATGTGTTATGGATTTGCGTTATGCGTTATGCGTTATGCGTTGTGCCTTATGCGTTATGCGTTATGCGTTATGCGTTATGCGTTATGCGTTATGCGTTATGCGTTATGCGTTATGGGCTCTGCGTTGTGCGTTATGCGTTATGAGTTATGCGATATGCGTTATGGGTTATGCGTTATGTGTTATGGGCTCTGCGTTATGCGTTGTGCGTTATGCGTTATGCGTTATGCGTTATGCGTTATGCGTTGTGCGTTGTGCGTTGTGCGTTGTGCGTTGTGCGTTATGCGTTATGCGTTATGCGTTATGCGTTATGCGTTATGCGTTATGTGTTATGGATTTGCGTTGTGCGTTGTGCGTTATGCGTTATGCGTTATGCGGTATGCGTTATGCGTTGTGCGTTGTGCGTTGTAGGATATGAGTTAGGCGTTATGCGTTATGCGATATGCGTTATGCGTTATGCGTTGTGCGTTATGCGTTATGTGTTATGGATTTGCGTTATGCGTTATGCGTTGTGCCTTATGCGTTATGCGTTATGCGTTATGCGTTATGCGTTATGCGTTATGCGTTGTGCGTTGTGCGTTATGCGTTATGCGTTGTGCGTTGTGCGTTGTGCGTTATGCGTTTGCGTTATGCGTTGTGCGTTATGCGTTATGCGTTATGCGTTTGCGTTATGCGTTATGCGTTATGCGTTATGCGTTATGCGTTATGCGTTATGCGTTATGCGTTATGCGTTATGCGTTATGCGTTATGCGTTATGCGTTATGCGTTATGCGTTATGCGTTATGCGTTATGCGTTATGCGTTATGCGTTATGCGTTATGCGTTATGCGATATGCGTTATGCGTTATGCGTTATGCGTTATGCGTTATGCGTTATGCGTTATGTGTTATGGATTTGCGTTGTGCGTTGTGCGTTATGCGTTATGCGTTATGCGTTATGCGTTATGCGTTATGCGTTATGCGTTATGCGTTATGCGTTGTGCGTTGTGCGTTGTGCGTTGTGCGTTGTGCGTTGTGCGTTATACGTTATGCGTTATGCGTTTGCGTTATGCGTTGTGCGTTGTGCGTTATGCGTTATGCGTTATGCGTTATGCGTTATGCGTTATGCGTTATGCGTTATGCGTTATGCGTTATGCGTTATGCGTTATGCGTTATGCGTTATGCGTTATGCGTTATGCGTTATGCGTTATGCGTTATGCGTTATGCGTTATGCGTTATGCGTTATGCGTTATGCGTTATGCGTTATGCGTTATGCGTTATGCGTTATGCGTTATGCGTTATGCGTTATGCGTTATGCGTTATGCGTTATGCGTTATGCGTTATGCGTTATGGGCTCTGCGTTGTGCGTTATGCGTTATGAGTTATGCGATATGCGTTATGGGTTATGCGTTATGTGTTATGGGCTCTGCGTTATGCGTTGTGCGTTATGCGTTATGCGTTATGCGTTATGCGTTATGCGTTGTGCGTTGTGCGTTGTGCGTTGTGCGTTGTGCGTTATGCGTTATGCGTTATGCTTTATGCGTTATGCGTTATGCGTTATGCGTTATGCGTTATGCGTTATGCGTTATGCGTTATGCGTTGTGCGTTGTGCGTTGTGCGTTGTGCGTTGTGCGTTATGCGTTATGCGTTATGCGGTATGCGTTATGCGTTGTGCGTTATGCGTTATGCGTTATGCGTTGTGCGTTGTGCGTTGTGCGTTGTGCGTTGTGCGTTATACGTTATGCGTTATGCGTTATGCGTTTGCGTTATGCGTTGTGCGTTGTGCGTTATGCGTTATGCGTTATGCGTTATGCGTTATGCGTTATGCGTTATGCGTTGTGCGTTGTGCGTTGTGCGTTGTGCGTTGTGCGTTGTGCGTTATACGTTATGCGTTATGCGTTTGCGTTATGCGTTGTGCGTTGTGCGTTATGCGTTATGCGTTATGCGTTATGCGTTATGCGTTATGCGTTATGCGTTATGCGTTATGCGTTATGCGTTATGCGTTATGCGTTATGCGTTATGCGTTATGCGTTATGCGTTATGCGTTATGCGTTATGCGTTATGCGTTATGCGTTATGCGTTATGCGTTATGCGTTATGCGTTATGCGTTATGCGTTATGCGTTATGCGTTATGCGTTATGCGTTATGCGTTATGCGTTATGTGTTATGGATTTGCGTTGTGCGTTGTGCGTTATGCGTTATGCGTTATGCGGTATGCGTTATGCGTTGTGCGTTGTGCGTTGTAGGATATGAGTTAGGCGTTATGCGTTATGCGATATGCGTTATGCGTTGTGCGTTATGCGTTATGTGTTATGGATTTGCGTTATGCGTTATGCGTTGTGCCTTATGCGTTATGCGTTATGCGTTATGCGTTATGCGTTATGCGTTATGCGTTGTGCGTTGTGCGTTATGCGTTATGCGTTGTGCGTTGTGCGTTGTGCGTTATGCGTTTGCGTTATGCGTTTGCGTTATGCGTTGTGCGTTATGCGTTATGCGTTATGCGTTTGCGTTATGCGTTATGCGTTATGCGTTATGCGTTATGCGTTATGCGTTATGCGTTATGCGTTATGCGTTATGCGTTATGCGTTATGCGTTATGCGTTATGCGTTATGCGTTATGCGTTATGCGTTATGCGTTATGCGTTATGCGTTATGCGTTATGCGTTATGCGTTATGCGTTATGCGTTATGCGTTATGCGTTATGCGTTATGCGTTATGCGTTATGCGTTATGCGTTATGCGTTATGCGTTATGCGTTATGCGTTATGCGTTATGCGTTATGCGTTATGCGTTATGCGTTATGCGTTATGCGTTATGCGTTATGCGTTATGTGTTATGGATTTGCGTTGTGCGTTGTGCGTTATGCGTTATGCGTTATGCGTTATGCGTTATGCGTTATGCGTTATGCGTTTGCGTTATGCGTTATGCGTTATGCGTTATGCGTTATGCGTTATGCGTTATGCGTTATGCGTTATGCGTTATGCGTTATGCGTTATGCGTTATGCGTTATGCGTTATGCGTTATGCGTTATGCGTTATGCGTTATGCGTTATGCGTTATGCGTTATGCGTTATGCGTTATGCGTTATGCGTTATGCGTTATGCGTTATGCGTTATGCGTTATGCGTTATGCGTTATGCGTTATGCGTTATGCGTTATGCGTTATGCGTTATGCGTTATGCGTTATGCGTTATGCGTTATGCGTTATGCGTTATGCGTTATGCGTTATGCGTTATGCGTTATGCGTTATGCGTTATGCGTTATGCGTTATGCGTTATGCGTTATGCGTTATGCGTTATGCGTTATGCGTTATGCGTTATGCGTTATGCGTTATGCGTTATGCGTTATGCGTTATGCGTTATGCGTTATGCGTTATGCGTTATGCGTTATGTGTTATGGATTTGCGTTGTGCGTTGTGCGTTATGCGTTATGCGTTATGCGGTATGAATTATGCGTTATGCGTTGTGCGTTGTGCGTTGTAGGATATGAGTTAGGCGTTATGCGTTATGCGATATGCGTTATGCGTTATGCGTTGTGCGTTATGCGTTATGTGTTATGGATTTGCGTTATGCGTTATGCGTTGTGCCTTATGCGTTATGCGTTATGCGTTATGCGTTATGCGTTATGCGTTGTGCGTTGTGCGTTATGCGTTATGCGTTGTGCGTTGTGCGTTGTGCGTTATGCGTTTGCGTTATGCGTTATGCGTTATGCGTTATGCGTTATGCGTTATGCCTTATGCGTTATGCGTTATGCGTTATGCGTTATGCGTTATGCGTTATGCGTTATGCGTTATGCGTTATGCGTTATGCGTTATGCGTTATGCGTTATGCGTTATGCGTTATGCGTTATGCGTTATGCGTTATGCGTTATGCGTTATGCGTTATGCGTTATGCGTTATGCGTTATGCGTTATGCGTTATGCGTTATGCGTTATGCGTTATGCGTTATGCGTTATGCGTTATGCGTTATGCGGTATGCGTTATGCGTTATGCGTTATGCGTTATGCGTTATGCGTTATGCGTTATGCGTTATGCGTTATGCGTTATGCGTTATGCGTTATGCGTTATGCGTTATGCGTTATGCGTTATGCGTTATGCGTTATGCGTTATGCGTTATGCGTTATGCGTTATGCGTTATGCGTTATGCGTTATGCGTTATGCGTTATGCGTTATGCGTTATGCGTTATGCGTTATGCGTTATGCGTTATGCGTTATGCGTTATGCGTTATGCGTTATGCGTTATGCGTTATGCGTTATGCGTTAGGCGTTATGCGTTATGCGTTATGCGTTATGCGTTATGCGTTATGCGTTATGCGTTATGCGTTATGCGTTGTGCGTTGTGCGTTGTGCGTTGTGCGTTGTGCGTTGTGCGTTGTGCGTTATACGTTATGCGTTATGCGTTTGCGTTATGCGTTGTGCGTTGTGCGTTATGCGTTATGCGTTATGCGTTATGCGTTATGCGTTATGCGTTATGCGTTATGCGTTATGCGTTATGCGTTATGCGTTATGCGTTATGCGTTATGCGTTATGCGTTATGCGTTATGCGTTATGCGTTATGCGTTATGCGTTATGCGTTATGCGTTATGCGTTATGCGTTATGCGTTATGCGTTATGCGTTATGCGTTGTGCGTTATGCGTTATGCGTTGTGCGTTATGCGTTATGCGTTATGCGTTATGCGTTATGCGTTATGCGTTATGCGTTATGCGTTATGCGTTATGCGTTATGCGTTATGCGTTATGCGTTATGCGTTATGCGTTATGCGTTATGCGTTATGCGTTATGCGTTATGCGTTATGCGTTATGTGTTATGCGTTATGCGTTATGCGTTATGCGTTATGTGTTATGGATTTGCGTTATGCGTTATGCGTTATGCGTTGTGCCTTATGCGTTATGCGTTATGCGTTATGCGTTATGCGTTATGCGTTATGCGTTATGCGTTATGCGTTATGGGCTCTGCGTTGTGCGTTATGCGTTATGAGTTATGCGATATGCGTTATGGGTTATGCGTTATGTGTTATGGGCTCTGCGTTATGCGTTGTGCGTTATGCGTTATGCGTTATGCGTTATGCGTTATGCGTTGTGCGTTGTGCGTTGTGCGTTGTGCGTTGTGCGTTATGCGTTATGCGTTATGCGTTATGCGTTATGCGTTATGCGTTATGCGTTATGTGTTATGGATTTGCGTTGTGCGTTGTGCGTTATGCGTTATGCGTTATGCGGTATGCGTTATGCGTTGTGCGTTGTGCGTTGTAGGATATGAGTTAGGCGTTATGCGTTATGCGATATGCGTTATGCGTTATGCGTTGTGCGTTATGCGTTATGTGTTATGGATTTGCGTTATGCGTTATGCGTTGTGCCTTATGCGTTATGCGTTATGCGTTATGCGTTATGCGTTATGCGTTATGCGTTGTGCGTTGTGCGTTATGCGTTATGCGTTGTGCGTTGTGCGTTGTGCGTTATGCGTTTGCGTTATGCGTTGTGCGTTATGCGTTATGCGTTATGCGTTTGCGTTATGCGTTATGCGTTATGCGTTATGCGTTATGCGTTATGCGTTATGCGTTATGCGTTATGCGTTATGCGTTATGCGTTATGCGTTATGCGTTATGCGTTATGCGTTATGCGTTATGCGTTATGCGTTATGCGTTATGCGTTATGCGATATGCGTTATGCGTTATGCGTTATGCGTTATGCGTTATGCGTTATGCGTTATGTGTTATGGATTTGCGTTGTGCGTTGTGCGTTATGCGTTATGCGTTATGCGTTATGCGTTATGCGTTATGCGTTATGCGTTATGCGTTATGCGTTGTGCGTTGTGCGTTGTGCGTTGTGCGTTGTGCGTTGTGCGTTATACGTTATGCGTTATGCGTTTGCGTTATGCGTTGTGCGTTGTGCGTTATGCGTTATGCGTTATGCGTTATGCGTTATGCGTTATGCGTTATGCGTTATGCGTTATGCGTTATGCGTTATGCGTTATGCGTTATGCGTTATGCGTTATGCGTTATGCGTTATGCGTTATGCGTTATGCGTTATGCGTTATGCGTTATGCGTTATGCGTTATGCGTTATGCGTTATGCGTTATGCGTTATGCGTTATGCGTTATGCGTTATGCGTTATGCGTTATGCGTTATGCGTTATGCGTTATGCGTTATGCGTTATGCGTTATGCGTTATGCGTTATGCGTTATGCGTTATGCGTTATGCGTTATGCGTTATGCGTTATGCGTTATGCGTTATGTGTTATGGATTTGCGTTGTGCGTTGTGCGTTATGCGTTATGCGTTATGCGGTATGCGTTATGCGTTGTGCGTTGTGCGTTGTAGGATATGAGTTAGGCGTTATGCGTTATGCGATATGCGTTATGCGTTATGCGTTGTGCGTTATGCGTTATGTGTTATGGATTTGCGTTATGCGTTATGCGTTGTGCCTTATGCGTTATGCGTTATGCGTTATGCGTTATGCGTTATGCGTTATGCGTTGTGCGTTGTGCGTTATGCGTTATGCGTTGTGCGTTGTGCGTTGTGCGTTATGCGTTTGCGTTATGCGTTATGCGTTATGCGTTGTGCGTTGTGCGTTGTGCGTTGTGCGTTGTGCGTTGTGCGTTATACGTTATGCGTTATGCGTTTGCGTTATGCGTTGTGCGTTGTGCGTTATGCGTTATGCGTTATGCGTTATGCGTTATGCGTTATGCGTTATGCGTTATGCGTTATGCGTTATGCGTTATGCGTTATGCGTTATGCGTTATGCGTTATGCGTTATGCGTTATGCGTTATGCGTTATGCGTTATGCGTTATGCGTTATGCGTTATGCGTTATGCGTTATGCGTTATGCGTTATGCGTTATGCGTTATGCGTTATGCGTTATGTGTTATGGATTTGCGTTGTGCGTTGTGCGTTATGCGTTATGCGTTATGCGGTATGCGTTATGCGTTATGCGTTGTGCGTTGTGCGTTGTAGGATATGAGTTAGGCGTTATGCGTTATGCGATATGCGTTATGCGTTATGCGTTGTGCGTTATGCGTTATGTGTTATGGATTTGCGTTATGCGTTATGCGTTGTGCCTTATGCGTTATGCGTTATGCGTTATGCGTTATGCGTTATGCGTTGTGCGTTGTGCGTTATGCGTTATGCGTTGTGCGTTGTGCGTTGTGCGTTATGCGTTTGCGTTATGCGTTATGCGTTATGCGTTATGCGTTATGCGTTATGCCTTATGCGTTATGCGTTATGCGTTATGCGTTATGCGTTATGCGTTATGCGTTATGCGTTATGCGTTATGCGTTATGCGTTATGCGTTATGCGTTATGCGTTATGCGTTATGCGTTATGCGTTATGCGTTATGCGTTATGCGTTATGCGTTATGCGTTATGCGTTATGCGTTATGCGTTATGCGTTATGCGTTATGCGTTATGCGTTATGCGTTATGCGTTATGCGGTATGCGTTATGCGTTATGCGTTATGCGTTATGCGTTATGCGTTATGCGTTATGCGTTATGCGTTATGCGTTATGCGTTATGCGTTATGCGTTATGCGTTATGCGTTATGCGTTATGCGTTATGCGTTATGCGTTATGCGTTATGCGTTATGCGTTATGCGTTATGCGTTATGCGTTATGCGTTATGCGTTATGCGTTATGCGTTATGCGTTATGCGTTATGCGTTATGCGTTATGCGTTATGCGTTATGCGTTATGCGTTATGCGTTATGCGTTAGGCGTTATGCGTTATGCGTTATGCGTTATGCGTTATGCGTTATGCGTTATGCGTTATGCGTTATGCGTTATGCGTTATGCGTTATGCGTTATGCGTTATGCGTTATGCGTTATGCGTTATGCGTTATGCGTTATGCGTTATGCGTTATGCGTTATGCGTTATGCGTTATGCGTTATGCGTTATGCGTTATGCGTTATGCGTTATGCGTTATGCGTTATGCGTTATGCGTTATGCGTTATGCGTTATGCGTTATGCGTTATGCGTTATGCGTTATGCGTTATGCGTTATGCGTTATGCGTTATGCGTTATGCGTTATGCGTTATGCGTTATGTGTTATGGATTTGCGTTGTGCGTTGTGCGTTATGCGTTATGCGTTATGCGGTATGCGTTATGCGTTGTGCGTTGTGCGTTGTAGGATATGAGTTAGGCGTTATGCGTTATGCGATATGCGTTATGCGTTATGCGTTGTGCGTTATGCGTTATGTGTTATGGATTTGCGTTATGCGTTATGCGTTGTGCCTTATGCGTTATGCGTTATGCGTTATGCGTTATGCGTTATGCGTTATGCGTTGTGCGTTGTGCGTTATGCGTTATGCGTTGTGCGTTGTGCGTTGTGCGTTATGCGTTTGCGTTATGCGTTGTGCGTTATGCGTTATGCGTTATGCGTTTGCGTTATGCGTTATGCGTTATGCGTTATGCGTTATGCGTTATGCGTTATGCGTTATGCGTTATGCGTTATGCGTTATGCGTTATGCGTTATGCGTTATGCGTTATGCGTTATGCGTTATGCGTTATGCGTTATGCGTTATGCGTTATGCGTTATGCGTTATGCGTTATGCGTTATGCGTTATGCGTTATGCGTTATGCGTTATGCGTTATGCGTTATGCGTTATGCGTTATGCGTTATGCGTTATGCGTTATGCGTTATGCGTTATGCGTTATGTGTTATGGATTTGCGTTGTGCGTTGTGCGTTATGCGTTATGCGTTATGCGTTATGCGTTATGCGTTATGCGTTATGCGTTATGCGTTATGCGTTTGCGTTATGCGTTATGCGTTATGCGTTATGCGTTATGCGTTATTCGTTATGCGTTATGCGTTATGCGTTATGCGTTATGCGTTATGCGTTATGCGTTATGTGTTATGGATTTGCGTTATGCGTTATGCGTTATGCGTTATGCGTTATGCGTTATGCGTTATGCGTTATGCGTTATGCGTTATGCGTTATGCGTTATGCGTTATGCGTTATGCGTTATGCGTTATGCGTTATGCGTTATGCGTTATGCGTTATGCGTTATGCGTTATGCGTTATGCGTTATGCGTTATGCGTTATGCGTTATGCGTTATGCGTTATGTGTTATGCGTTATGCGTTATGCGTTATGCGTTATGTGTTATGGATTTGCGTTATGCGTTATGCGTTATGCGTTGTGCCTTATGCGTTATGCGTTATGCGTTATGCGTTATGCGTTATGCGTTATGGGCTCTGCGTTGTGCGTTATGCGTTATGAGTTATGCGATATGCGTTATGGGTTATGCGTTATGTGTTATGGGCTCTGCGTTATGCGTTGTGCGTTATGCGTTATGCGTTATGCGTTGTGCGTTGTGCGTTGTGCGTTGTGCGTTGTGCGTTGTGCGTTATACGTTATGCGTTATGCGTTATGCGTTTGCGTTATGCGTTGTGCGTTGTGCGTTATGCGTTATGCGTTATGCGTTATGCGTTATGCGTTATGCGTTGTGCGTTGTGCGTTTTGCGTTGTGCGTTGTGCGTTGTGCGTTATACGTTATGCGTTATGCGTTTGCGTTATGCGTTGTGCGTTGTGCGTTATGCGTTATGCGTTATGCGTTATGCGTTATGCGTTATGCGTTATGCGTTATGCGTTATGCGTTATGCGTTATGCGTTATGCGTTATGCGTTATGCGTTATGCGTTATGCGTTATGCGTTATGCGTTATGCGTTATGCGTTATGCGTTATGCGTTATGCGTTATGCGTTATGCGTTATGCGTTATGCGTTATGCGTTATGCGTTATGCGTTATGCGTTATGCGTTATGCGTTATGCGTTATGCGTTATGCGTTATGTGTTATGGATTTGCGTTGTGCGTTGTGCGTTATGCGTTATGCGTTATGCGGTATGCGTTATGCGTTGTGCGTTGTGCGTTGTAGGATATGAGTTAGGCGTTATGCGTTATGCGATATGCGTTATGCGTTATGCGTTGTGCGTTATGCGTTATGTGTTATGGATTTGCGTTATGCGTTATGCGTTGTGCCTTATGCGTTATGCGTTATGCGTTATGCGTTATGCGTTATGCGTTATGCGTTGTGCGTTGTGCGTTGTGCGTTATGCGTTATGCGTTGTGCGTTGTGCGTTGTGCGTTATGCGTTTGCGTTATGCGTTGTGCGTTATGCGTTATGCGTTATGCGTTTGCGTTATGCGTTATGCGTTATGCGTTATGCGTTATGCGTTATGCGTTATGCGTTATGCGTTATGCGTTATGCGTTATGCGTTATGCGTTATGCGTTATGCGTTATGCGTTATGCGTTATGCGTTATGCGTTATGCGTTATGCGTTATGCGTTATGCGTTATGCGTTATGCGATATGCGTTATGCGTTATGCGTTATGCGTTATGCGTTATGCGTTATGCGTTATGCGTTATGTGTTATGGATTTGCGTTGTGCGTTGTGCGTTATGCGTTATGCGTTATGCGTTATGCGTTATGCGTTATGCGTTATGCGTTATGCGTTGTGCGTTGTGCGTTGTGCGTTGTGCGTTGTGCGTTGTGCGTTGTGCGTTATACGTTATGCGTTATGCGTTTGCGTTATGCATTGTGCGTTGTGCGTTATGCGTTATGCGTTATGCGTTATGCGTTATGCGTTATGCGTTATGCGTTATGCGTTATGCGTTATGCGTTATGCGTTATGCGTTATGCGTTATGCGTTATGCGTTATGCGTTATGCGTTATGCGTTGTGCCTTATGCGTTATGCGTTATGCGTTATGCGTTATGCGTTATGCGTTATGCGTTGTGCGTTGTGCGTTATGCGTTATTTGTTGTGCGTTGTGCGTTGTGCGTTATGCGTTTGCGTTATGCGTTGTGCGTTATGCGTTATGCGTTATGCGTTTGCGTTATGCGTTATGCGTTATGCGTTATGCGTTATGCGTTATGCGTTATGCGTTATGCGTTATGCGTTATGCGTTATGCGTTATGCGTTATGCGTTATGCGTTATGCGTTATGCGTTATGCGTTATGCGTTATGCGTTATGCGTTATGCGTTATGCGTTATGCGTTATGCGTTATGCGTTATGCGTTATGCGTTATGCGTTATGCGTTATGCGTTATGCGTTATGCGTTATGCGTTATGCGTTATGTGTTATGGATTTGCGTTGTGCGTTGTGCGTTATGCGTTATGCGTTATGCGTTATGCGTTATGCGTTATGCGTTATGCGTTATGCGTTATGCGTTATGCGTTTGCGTTATGCGTTATGCGTTATGCGTTATGCGTTATGCGTTATGCGTTATGCGTTATGCGTTATGCGTTGTGCGTTGTGCGTTATGCGTTATGCGTTATGCGTTATGCGTTATGCGTTATGCGTTATGCGTTATGCGTTATGCGTTATGCGTTATGCGTTATGCGTTATGCGTTATGCGTTATGCGTTATGTGTTATGCGTTATGCGTTATGCGTTATGCGTTATGTGTTATGGATTTGCGTTATGCGTTATGCGTTATGCGTTGTGCCTTATGCGTTATGCGTTATGCGTTATGCGTTATGCGTTATGCGTTATGCGTTATGCGTTATGGGCTCTGCGTTGTGCGTTATGCGTTATGAGTTATGCGATATGCGTTATGGGTTATGCGTTATGTGTTATGGGCTCTGCGTTATGCGTTGTGCGTTATGCGTTATGCGTTATGCGTTATGCGTTATGCGTTGTGCGTTGTGCGTTGTGCGTTGTGCGTTGTGCGTTATGCGTTATGCGTTATGCTTTATGCGTTATGCGTTATGCGTTATGCGTTATGCGTTATGCGTTATGCGTTATGCGTTATGCGTTATGCGTTATGCGTTATGCGTTATGCGTTATGCGTTATGCGTTATGCGTTATGCGTTATGCGTTATGCGTTATGCGTTATGCGTTATGCGTTATGCGTTATGCGTTATGCGTTATGCGTTATGCGTTATGCGTTATGCGTTATGCGTTATGCGTTATGCGTTATGCGTTATGCGTTATGCGTTATGCGTTATGCGTTATGCGTTATGCGTTATGCGTTATGCGTTATGCGTTATGCGTTATGCGTTATGCGTTATGCGTTATGCGTTATGCGTTATGTGTTATGGATTTGCGTTGTGCGTTGTGCGTTATGCGTTATGCGTTATGCGGTATGCGTTATGCGTTGTGCGTTATGCGTTATGCGTTATGCGTTGTGCGTTGTGCGTTGTGCGTTGTGCGTTGTGCGTTATACGTTATGCGTTATGCGTTATGCGTTTGCGTTATGCGTTGTGCGTTGTGCGTTATGCGTTATGCGTTATGCGTTATGCGTTATGCGTTGTGCGTTGTGCGTTGTGCGTTGTGCGTTGTGCGTTGTGCGTTATACGTTATGCGTTATGCGTTTGCGTTATGCGTTGTGCGTTGTGCGTTGTGCGTTATGCGTTATGCGTTATGCGTTATGCGTTATGCGTTATGCGTTATGCGTTATGCGTTATGCGTTATGCGTTAAGCGTTATGCGTTATGCGTTATGCGTTATGCGTTATGCGTTATGCGTTATGCGTTATGCGTTATGCGTTATGCGTTATGCGTTATGCGTTATGTGTTATGGATTTGCGTTGTGCGTTGTGCGTTATGCGTTATGCGTTATGCGGTATGCGTTATGCGTTGTGCGTTGTGCGTTGTAGGATATGAGTTAGGCGTTATGCGTTATGCGATATGCGTTATGCGTTATGCGTTGTGCGTTATGCGTTATGTGTTATGGATTTGCGTTATGCGTTATGCGTTGTGCCTTATGCGTTATGCGTTATGCGTTATGCGTTATGCGTTATGCGTTATGCGTTGTGCGTTGTGCGTTATGCGTTATGCGTTGTGCGTTGTGCGTTGTGCGTTATGCGTTTGCGTTATGCGTTGTGCGTTATGCGTTATGCGTTATGCGTTTGCGTTATGCGTTATGCGTTATGCGTTATGCGTTATGCGTTATGCGTTATGCGTTATGCGTTATGCGTTATGCGTTATGCGTTATGCGTTATGCGTTATGCGTTATGCGTTATGCGTTATGCGTTATGCGTTATGCGTTATGCGTTATGCGTTATGCGTTATGCGTTATGCGTTATGCGTTATGCGTTATGCGTTATGCGTTATGCGTTATGCGTTATGCGTTATGCGTTATGCGTTATGCGTTATGCGTTATGTGTTATGGATTTGCGTTGTGCGTTGTGCGTTATGCGTTATGCGTTATGCGTTATGCGTTATGCGTTATGCGTTATGCGTTTGCGTTATGCGTTATGCGTTATGCGTTATGCGTTATGCGTTATGCGTTATGCGTTATGCGTTATGCGTTATGCGTTATGAGTTATGCGTTATGCGTTATGCGTTATGCGTTATGCGTTATGCGTTATGCGTTATGCGTTGTGCCTTATGCGTTATGCGTTATGCGTTATGCGTTATGCGTTATGCGTTATGCGTTATGCGTTATGCGTTATGCGTTATGCGTTATGGGCTCTGCGTTGTGCGTTATGCGTTATGAGTTATGCGATATGCGTTATGGGTTATGCGTTATGTGTTATGGGCTCTGCGTTATGCGTTGTGCGTTATGCGTTATGCGTTATGCGTTATGCGTTATGCGTTGTGCGTTGTGCGTTGTGCGTTGTGCGTTGTGCGTTATGCGTTATGCGTTATGCGTTATGCGTTATGCGTTATGCGTTATGCGTTATGCGTTATGCGGTATGCGTTATGCGTTGTGCGTTGTGCGTTGTGCGTTGTGCGTTATGCGTTATGCGTTATGCGTTATGCGTTATGCGTTATGCGTTATGCGTTATGCGTTATGCGTTATGCGTTATGCGTTATGCGTTATGCGTTATGCGTTATGCGTTATGCGTTATGCGTTATGCGTTATGCGTTATGCGTTATGCGTTATGCGTTATGCGTTATGCGTTATGCGTTATGCGTTATGCGTTATGCGTTATGCGTTATGCGTTATGCGTTATGCGTTATGCGTTATGCGTTATGCGTTATGCGTTATGCGTTATGCGTTATGCGTTATGCGTTATGCGTTATGCGTTATGCGTTATGCGTTATGCGTTATGTGTTATGGATTTGCGTTGTGCGTTGTGCGTTATGCGTTATGCGTTATGCGGTATGCGTTATGCGTTGTGCGTTGTGCGTTGTAGGATATGAGTTAGGCGTTATGCGTTATGCGATATGCGTTATGCGTTATGCGTTGTGCGTTATGCGTTATGTGTTATGGATTTGCGTTATGCGTTATGCGTTGTGCCTTATGCGTTATGCGTTGTGCGTTGTGCGTTATGCGTTTGCGTTATGCGTTGTGCGTTATGCGTTATGCGTTATGCGTTTGCGTTATGCGTTATGCGTTATGCGTTATGCGTTATGCGTTATGCGTTATGCGTTATGCGTTATGCGTTATGCGTTATGCGTTATGCGTTATGCGTTATGCGTTATGCGTTATGCGTTATGCGTTATGCGTTATGCGTTATGCGTTATGCGTTATGCGTTATGCGTTATGCGTTATGCGTTATGCGTTATGCGTTATGCGTTATGCGTTATGCGTTATGCGTTATGCGTTATGCGTTATGCGTTATGCGTTATGCGTTATGCGTTATGCGTTATGCGTTGTGCGTTGTGCGTTGTGCGTTGTGCGTTGTGCGTTGTGCGTTATACGTTATGCGTTATGCGTTTGCGTTATGCGTTGTGCGTTGTGCGTTATGCGTTATGCGTTATGCGTTATGCGTTATGCGTTATGCGTTATGCGTTATGCGTTATGCGTTATGCGTTATGCGTTATGCGTTATGCGTTATGCGTTATGCGTTATGCGTTATGCGTTATGCGTTATGCGTTATGCGTTATGCGTTATGCGTTATGCGTTATGCGTTATGCGTTATGCGTTATGCGTTATGCGTTATGCGTTATGCGTTATGCGTTATGCGTTATGTGTTATGGATTTGCGTTGTGCGTTGTGCGTTATGCGTTATGCGTTATGCGTTATGCGGTATGCGTTATGCGTTGTGCGTTGTGCGTTGTAGGATATGAGTTAGGCGTTATGCGTTATGCGATATGCGTTATGCGTTGTGCGTTATGCGTTATGCGTTATGCGTTATGCGTTATGCGTTATGCGTTATGCGTTATGCGTTATGCGTTATGCGTTGTGCGTTGTGCGTTATGCGTTATGCGTTGTGCGTTGTGCGTTGTGCGTTATGCGTTTGCGTTATGCGTTGTGCGTTATGCGTTATGCGTTATGCGTTTGCGTTATGCGTTATGCGTTATGCGTTATGCGTTATGCGTTATGCGTTATGCGTTATGCGTTATGCGTTATGCGTTATGCGTTATGCGTTATGCGTTATGCGTTATGCGTTATGCGTTATGCGTTATGCGTTATGCGTTATGCGTTATGCGTTATGCGTTATGCGTTATGCGTTATGCGTTATGCGTTATGCGTTATGCGTTATGCGTTATGCGTTATGCGTTATGCGTTATGCGTTATGCGTTATGCGTTATGCGTTATGCGTTATGCGTTATGCGTTATGCGTTATGTGTTATGGATTTGCGTTGTGCGTTGTGCGTTATGCGTTATGCGTTATGCGTTATGCGTTATGCGTTATGCGTTATGCGTTTGCGTTATGCGTTATGCGTTATGCGTTATGCGTTATGCGTTATGCGTTATGCGTTATGCGTTATGCGTTATGCGTTATGCGTTATGCGTTATGAGTTATGCGTTATGCGTTATGCGTTATGCGTTATGCGTTATGCGTTATGCGTTATGCGTTATGCGTTATGCGTTGTGCCTTATGCGTTATGCGTTATGCGTTATGCGTTATGCGTTATGCGTTATGCGTTATGCGTTATGCGTTATGCGTTATGCGTTATGCGTTATGGGCTCTGCGTTGTGCGTTATGCGTTATGAGTTATGCGATATGCGTTATGGGTTATGCGTTATGTGTTATGGGCTCTGCGTTATGCGTTGTGCGTTATGCGTTATGCGTTATGCGTTATGCGTTATGCGTTGTGCGTTGTGCGTTGTGCGTTGTGCGTTGTGCGTTATGCGTTATGCGTTATGCGTTATGCGTTATGCGTTATGCGTTATGCGTTATGCGTTATGCGGTATGCGTTATGCGTTGTGCGTTGTGCGTTGTGCGTTGTGCGTTATGCGTTATGCGTTATGCGTTATGCGTTATGCGTTATGCGTTATGCGTTATGCGTTATGCGTTATGCGTTATGCGTTATGCGTTATGCGTTATGCGTTATGCGTTATGCGTTATGCGTTATGCGTTATGCGTTATGCGTTATGCGTTATGCGTTATGCGTTATGCGTTATGCGTTATGCGTTATGCGTTATGCGTTATGCGTTATGCGTTATGCGTTATGCGTTATGCGTTATGCGTTATGCGTTATGCGTTATGCGTTATGCGTTATGCGTTATGCGTTATGCGTTATGCGTTATGCGTTATGCGTTATGCGTTATGCGTTATGCGTTATGCGTTATGCGTTATGCGTTATGCGTTATGCGTTATGCGTTATGCGTTATGCGTTATGAGTTATGCGTTATGCGTTATGCGTTATGCGTTATGCGTTATGCGTTATGCGTTATGTGTTATGGATTTGCGTTGTGCGTTGTGCGTTATGCGTTATGCGTTATGCGTTATGCGTTATGCGTTATGCGTTATGCGTTATGCGTTATGCGTTATGCGTTTGCGTTATGCGTTATGCGTTATGCGTTATGCGTTATGCGTTATGCGTTATGCGTTATGCGTTATGCGTTATGCGTTGTGCGTTGTGCGTTGTGCGTTATGCGTTATGCGTTATGCGTTATGCGTTATGCGTTATGCGTTATGCGTTATGCGTTATGCGTTATGCGTTATGCGTTATGCGTTATGCGTTATGCGTTATGCGTTATGCGTTATGCGTTATGCGTTATGCGTTATGCGTTATGCGTTATGCGTTATGCGTTATGCGTTATGCGTTATGCGTTATGCGTTATGCGTTATGCGTTATGCGTTATGTGTTATGGATTTGCGTTGTGCGTTGTGCGTTATGCGTTATGCGTTATGCGGTATGCGTTATGCGTTGTGCGTTGTGCGTTGTAGGATATGAGTTAGGCGTTATGCGTTATGCGATATGCGTTATGCGTTATGCGTTGTGCGTTATGCGTTATGTGTTATGGATTTGCGTTATGCGTTATGCGTTATGCGTTATGAGTTATGCGTTATGCGTTATGCGTTATGCGTTATGCGTTATGCGTTATGTGTTATGGATTTGCGTTGTGCGTTGTGCGTTATGCGTTATGCGTTATGCGTTATGCGTTATGCGTTATGCGTTATGCGTTATGCGTTATGCGTTTGCGTTATGCGTTATGCGTTATGCGTTATGCGTTATGCGTTATGCGTTATGCGTTATGCGTTATGCGTTATGCGTTGTGCGTTGTGCGTTATGCGTTATGCGTTATGCGTTATGCGTTATGCGTTATGCGTTATGCGTTATGCGTTATGCGTTATGCGTTATGCGTTGTGCGTTATGCGTTATGTGTTATGGATTTGCGTTATGCGTTATGCGTTGTGCCTTATGCGTTATGCGTTATGCGTTATGCGTTATGCGTTATGGGCTCTGCGTTGTGCGTTATGCGTTATGAGTTATGCGATATGCGTTATGGGTTATGCGTTATGTGTTATGGGCTCTGCGTTATGCGTTGTGCGTTATGCGTTATGCGTTATGCGTTATGCGTTATGCGTTGTGCGTTGTGCGTTGTGCGTTGTGCGTTGTGCGTTGTGCGTTATGCGTTATGCGTTATGCGTTATGCGTTATGCGTTATGCGTTATGCGGTATGCGTTATGCGTTGTGCGTTGTGCGTTGTGCGTTATGCGTTATGCGTTATGCGTTATGCGTTATGCGTTATGCGTTATGCGTTATGCGTTATGCGTTATGCGTTATGCGTTATGCGTTATGCGTTATGCGTTATGCGTTATGCGTTATGCGTTATGCGTTATGCGTTATGCGTTATGCGTTATGCGTTATGCGTTATGCGTTATGCGTTATGCGTTATGCGTTATGCGTTATGCGTTATGCGTTATGCGTTATGCGTTATGCGTTATGCGTTATGCGTTATGCGTTATGCGTTATGCGTTATGCGTTATGCGTTATGCGTTATGCGTTATGCGTTATGCGTTATGCGTTATGCGTTATGCGTTATGCGTTATGTGTTATGGATTTGCGTTGTGCGTTGTGCGTTATGCGTTATGCGTTATGCGGTATGCGTTATGCGTTGTGCGTTGTGCGTTGTAGGATATGAGTTAGGCGTTATGCGTTATGCGATATGCGTTATGCGTTATGCGTTGTGCGTTATGCGTTATGTGTTATGGATTTGCGTTATGCGTTATGCGTTATGCGTTATGAGTTATGCGTTATGCGTTATGCGTTATGCGTTATGCGTTATGCGTTATGCGTTATGTGTTATGGATTTGCGTTGTGCGTTGTGCGTTATGCGTTATGCGTTATGCGTTATGCGTTATGCGTTATGCGTTATGCGTTATGCGTTATGCGTTTGCGTTATGCGTTATGCGTTATGCGTTATGCGTTATGCGTTATGCGTTATGCGTTATGCGTTATGCGTTATGCGTTGTGCGTTGTGCGTTATGCGTTATGCGTTATGCGTTATGCGTTATGCGTTATGCGTTATGCGTTATGCGTTATGCGTTATGCGTTATGCGTTGTGCGTTATGCGTTATGTGTTATGGATTTGCGTTATGCGTTATGCGTTGTGCCTTATGCGTTATGCGTTATGCGTTATGCGTTATGCGTTATGGGCTCTGCGTTGTGCGTTATGCGTTATGAGTTATGCGATATGCGTTATGGGTTATGCGTTATGTGTTATGGGCTCTGCGTTATGCGTTGTGCGTTATGCGTTATGCGTTATGCGTTATGCGTTATGCGTTGTGCGTTGTGCGTTGTGCGTTGTGCGTTGTGCGTTGTGCGTTGTGCGTTATGCGTTATGCGTTATGCGTTATGCGTTATGCGTTATGCGTTATGCGGTATGCGTTATGCGTTGTGCGTTGTGCGTTGTGCGTTATGCGTTATGCGTTATGCGTTATGCGTTATGCGTTATGCGTTATGCGTTATGCGTTATGCGTTATGCGTTATGCGTTATGCGTTATGCGTTATGCGTTATGCGTTATGCGTTATGCGTTATGCGTTATGCGTTATGCGTTATGCGTTATGCGTTATGCGTTATGCGTTATGCGTTATGCGTTATGCGTTATGCGTTATGCGTTATGCGTTATGCGTTATGCGTTATGCGTTATGCGTTATGCGTTATGCGTTATGCGTTATGCGTTATGCGTTATGCGTTATGCGTTATGCGTTATGCGTTATGCGTTATGCGTTATGCGTTATGCGTTATGCGTTATGCGTTATGCGTTATGCGTTATGCGTTATGCGTTATGCGTTATGCGTTATGCGTTATGCGTTATGCGTTATGCGTTATGCGTTATGCGTTATGCGTTATGCGTTATGCGTTATGCGTTATGCGTTGTGCGTTGTGCGTTGTGCGTTATGCGTTGTGCGTTGTGCGTTGTGCGTTATGCGTTATGCGTTCTACGTTATGCGTTATGCGTTATGCGTTATGCGTTATGCGTTATGCGTTATGCGTTATGCGTTATGCGTTATGCGTTGTGCGTTGTGCGTTGTGCGTTATGCGTTTGCGTTATGCGTTGTGCGTTATGCGTTATGCGTTATGCGTTATGCGTTTGCGTTATGCGTTATGCGTTATGCGTTATGCGTTATGCGTTATGCGTTATGCGTTATGCGTTATGCGTTATGCGTTATGCGTTATGCGTTATGCGTTATGCGTTATGCGTTATGCGTTATGCGTTATGCGTTATGCGTTATGCGTTATGCGTTATGCGTTATGCGTTATGCGTTATGCGTTATGCGTTATGAGTTATGCGTTATGCGTTATGCGTTATGCGTTATGCGTTATGCGTTATGTGTTATGGATTTGCGTTGTGCGTTGTGCGTTATGCGTTATGCGTTATGCGTTATGCGTTATGCGTTATGCGTTATGCGTTATGCGTTATGCGTTATGCGTTATGCGTTTGCGTTATGCGTTATGCGTTATGCGTTATGCGTTATGCGTTATGCGTTATGCGTTATGCGTTATGCGTTATGCGTTGTGCGTTGTGCGTTATGCGTTATGCGTTATGCGTTATGCGTTATGCGTTATGCGTTATGCGTTATGCGTTATGCGTTATGCGTTATGCGTTATGCGTTATGCGTTATGCGTTATGCGTTATGCGTTATGCGTTATGCGTTATGCGTTATGCGTTATGCGTTATGCGTTATGCGTTATGCGTTATGCGTTATGCGTTATGCGTTATGTGTTATGGATTTGCGTTGTGCGTTGTGCGTTATGCGTTATGCGTTATGCGGTATGCGTTATGCGTTGTGCGTTGTGCGTTGTAGGATATGAGTTAGGCGTTATGCGTTATGCGATATGCGTTATGCGTTATGCGTTGTGCGTTATGCGTTATGTGTTATGGATTTGCGTTATGCGTTATGCGTTATGCGTTATGTGTTATGGATTTGCGTTGTGCGTTGTGCGTTATGCGTTATGCGTTATGCGTTATGCGTTATGCGTTATGCGTTATGCGTTATGCGTTATGCGTTATGCGTTATGCGTTATGCGTTATGCGTTATGCGTTATGCGTTATGCGTTATGCGTTATGCGTTATGCGTTATGCGTTATGCGTTATGCGTTATGCGTTATGCGTTATGCGTTATGCGTTATGCGTTATGCGTTATGCGTTATGCGTTATGCGTTATGCGTTATGCGTTATGCGTTATGCGTTATGCGTTATGCGTTATGTGTTATGCGTTATGCGTTATGCGTTATGCGTTATGTGTTATGGATTTGCGTTATGCGTTATGCGTTATGCGTTGTGCCTTATGCGTTATGCGTTATGCGTTATGCGTTATGCGTTATGCGTTATGCGTTATGCGTTATGCGTTATGGGCTCTGCGTTGTGCGTTATGCGTTATGAGTTATGCGATATGCGTTATGGGTTATGCGTTATGTGTTATGGGCTCTGCGTTATGCGTTGTGCGTTATGCGTTATGCGTTATGCGTTATGCGTTATGCGTTGTGCGTTGTGCGTTGTGCGTTGTGCGTTGTGCGTTATGCGTTATGCGTTATGCTTTATGCGTTATGCGTTATGCGTTATGCGTTATGCGTTATGCGTTATGCGTTATGCGTTATGCGTTATGCGTTATGCGTTATGCGTTATGCGTTATGCGTTATGCGTTATGCGTTATGCGTTATGCGTTATGCGTTATGCGTTATGCGTTATGCGTTATGCGTTATGCGTTATGCGTTATGCGTTATGCGTTATGCGTTATGCGTTATGCGTTATGCGTTATGCGTTATGCGTTATGCGTTATGCGTTATGTGTTATGGATTTGCGTTGTGCGTTGTGCGTTATGCGTTATGCGTTATGCGGTATGCGTTATGCGTTGTGCGTTATGCGTTATGCGTTATGCGTTGTGCGTTGTGCGTTGTGCGTTGTGCGTTGTGCGTTATACGTTATGCGTTATGCGTTATGCGTTTGCGTTATGCGTTGTGCGTTGTGCGTTATGCGTTATGCGTTATGCGTTATGCGTTATGCGTTATGCGTTATGCGTTGTGCGTTGTGCGTTGTGCGTTGTGCGTTGTGCGTTGTGCGTTATACGTTATGCGTTATGCGTTTGCGTTATGCGTTGTGCGTTGTGCGTTATGCGTTATGCGTTATGCGTTATGCGTTATGCGTTATGCGTTATGCGTTATGCGTTATGCGTTATGCGTTATGCGTTATGCGTTATGCGTTATGCGTTATGCGTTATGCGTTATGCGTTATGCGTTATGCGTTATGCGTTATGCGTTATGCGTTATGCGTTATGCGTTATGCGTTATGCGTTATGCGTTATGTGTTATGGATTTGCGTTGTGCGTTGTGCGTTATGCGTTATGCGTTATGCGGTATGCGTTATGCGTTGTGCGTTGTGCGTTGTAGGATATGAGTTAGGCGTTATGCGTTATGCGATATGCGTTATGCGTTATGCGTTGTGCGTTATGCGTTATGTGTTATGGATTTGCGTTATGCGTTATGCGTTGTGCCTTATGCGTTATGCGTTATGCGTTATGCGTTATGCGTTATGCGTTATGCGTTATGCGTTGTGCGTTGTGCGTTATGCGTTATGCGTTGTGCGTTGTGCGTTGTGCGTTATGCGTTTGCGTTATGCGTTGTGCGTTATGCGTTATGCGTTATGCGTTTGCGTTATGCGTTATGCGTTATGCGTTATGCGTTATGCGTTATGCGTTATGCGTTATGCGTTATGCGTTATGCGTTATGCGTTATGCGTTATGCGTTATGCGTTATGCGTTATGCGTTATGCGTTATGCGTTATGCGTTATGCGTTATGCGTTATGCGTTATGCGTTATGCGATATGCGTTATGCGTTATGCGTTATGTGTTATGGATTTGCGTTGTGCGTTGTGCGTTATGCGTTATGCGTTATGCGTTATGCGTTATGCGTTATGCGTTATGCGTTTGCGTTATGCGTTATGCGTTATGCGTTATGCGTTATGCGTTATGCGTTATGCGTTATGCGTTATGCGTTATGCGTTATGCGTTTGCGTTATGCGTTATGCGTTATGCGTTATGCGTTATGCGTTATGCGTTATGCGTTATGCGTTATGCGTTGTGCGTTGTGCGTTATGCGTTATGCGTTATGCGTTATGCGTTATGCGTTATGCGTTATGCGTTATGCGTTATGCGTTATGCGTTATGCGTTATGCGTTATGCGTTATGCGTTATGCGTTATGCGTTATGCGTTATGCGTTATGCGTTATGCGTTATGCGTTATGCGTTATGCGTTATGCGTTATGCGTTATGCGTTATGCGTTATGCGTTATGCGTTATGTGTTATGGATTTGCGTTGTGCGTTGTGCGTTATGCGTTATGCGTTATGCGGTATGCGTTATGCGTTGTGCGTTGTGCGTTGTAGGATATGAGTTAGGCGTTATGCGTTATGCGATATGCGTTATGCGTTATGCGTTGTGCGTTATGCGTTATGTGTTATGGATTTGCGTTATGCGTTATGCGTTATGCGTTATGTGTTATGGATTTGCGTTGTGCGTTGTGCGTTATGCGTTATGCGTTATGCGTTATGCGTTATGCGTTATGCGTTATGCGTTATGCGTTATGCGTTATGCGTTATGCGTTATGCGTTATGCGTTATGCGTTATGCGTTATGCGTTATGCGTTATGCGTTATGCGTTATGCGTTATGCGTTATGCGTTATGCGTTATGCGTTATGCGTTATGCGTTATGCGTTATGCGTTATGCGTTATGCGTTATGCGTTATGCGTTATGCGTTATGCGTTATGCGTTATGCGTTATGCGTTATGCGTTATGCGTTATGCGTTATGCGTTATGCGTTATGTGTTATGCGTTATGCGTTATGCGTTATGCGTTATGTGTTATGGATTTGCGTTATGCGTTATGCGTTATGCGTTGTGCCTTATGCGTTATGCGTTATGCGTTATGCGTTATGCGTTATGCGTTATGCGTTATGGGCTCTGCGTTGTGCGTTATGCGTTATGAGTTATGCGATATGCGTTATGGGTTATGCGTTATGTGTTATGGGCTCTGCGTTATGCGTTGTGCGTTATGCGTTATGCGTTATGCGTTATGCGTTATGCGTTGTGCGTTGTGCGTTGTGCGTTGTGCGTTGTGCGTTATGCGTTATGCGTTATGCTTTATGCGTTATGCGTTATGCGTTATGCGTTATGCGTTATGCGTTATGCGTTATGCGTTATGCGTTATGCGTTATGCGTTATGCGTTATGCGTTATGCGTTATGCGTTATGCGTTATGCGTTATGCGTTATGCGTTATGCGTTATGCGTTATGCGTTATGCGTTATGCGTTATGCGTTATGCGTTATGCGTTATGCGTTATGCGTTATGCGTTATGCGTTATGCGTTATGCGTTATGCGTTATGCGTTATGCGTTATGCGTTATGCGTTATGCGTTATGCGTTATGCGTTATGCGTTATGCGTTATGCGTTATGCGTTATGCGTTATGCGTTATGTGTTATGGATTTGCGTTGTGCGTTGTGCGTTATGCGTTATGCGTTATGCGGTATGCGTTATGCGTTGTGCGTTATGCGTTATGCGTTATGCGTTGTGCGTTGTGCGTTGTGCGTTGTGCGTTGTGCGTTATACGTTATGCGTTATGCGTTATGCGTTTGCGTTATGCGTTGTGCGTTGTGCGTTATGCGTTATGCGTTATGCGTTATGCGTTATGCGTTATGCGTTATGCGTTGTGCGTTGTGCGTTGTGCGTTGTGCGTTGTGCGTTGTGCGTTGTGCGTTATACGTTATGCGTTATGCGTTTGCGTTATGCGTTGTGCGTTGTGCGTTATGCGTTATGCGTTATGCGTTATGCGTTATGCGTTATGCGTTATGCGTTATGCGTTATGCGTTATGCGTTATGCGTTATGCGTTATGCGTTATGCGTTATGCGTTATGCGTTATGCGTTATGCGTTATGCGTTATGCGTTATGCGTTATGCGTTATGCGTTATGCGTTATGCGTTATGCGTTATGCGTTATGTGTTATGGATTTGCGTTGTGCGTTGTGCGTTATGCGTTATGCGTTATGCGGTATGCGTTATGCGTTGTGCGTTGTGCGTTGTAGGATATGAGTTAGGCGTTATGCGTTATGCGATATGCGTTATGCGTTATGCGTTGTGCGTTATGCGTTATGTGTTATGGATTTGCGTTATGCGTTATGCGTTGTGCCTTATGCGTTATGCGTTATGCGTTATGCGTTATGCGTTATGCGTTATGCGTTGTGCGTTGTGCGTTATGCGTTATGCGTTGTGCGTTGTGCGTTGTGCGTTATGCGTTTGCGTTATGCGTTGTGCGTTATGCGTTATGCGTTATGCGTTTGCGTTATGCGTTATGCGTTATGCGTTATGCGTTATGCGTTATGCGTTATGCGTTATGCGTTATGCGTTATGCGTTATGCGTTATGCGTTATGCGTTATGCGTTATGCGTTATGCGTTATGCGTTATGCGTTATGCGTTATGCGTTATGCGTTATGCGTTATGCGTTATGCGTTATGCGTTATGCGTTATGCGTTATGCGTTATGCGTTATGCGTTATGCGTTATGCGTTATGCGTTATGCGTTATGCGTTATGCGTTATGTGTTATGGATTTGCGTTGTGCGTTGTGCGTTATGCGTTATGCGTTATGCGTTATGCGTTATGCGTTATGCGTTATGCGTTTGCGTTATGCGTTATGCGTTATGCGTTATGCGTTATGCGTTATGCGTTATGCGTTATGCGTTATGCGTTATGCGTTATGAGTTATGCGTTATGCGTTATGCGTTATGCGTTATGCGTTATGCGTTATGCGTTATGCGTTATGCGTTATGCGTTGTGCCTTATGCGTTATGCGTTATGCGTTATGCGTTATGCGTTATGCGTTATGCGTTATGCGTTATGCGTTATGCGTTATGCGTTATGCGTTATGCGTTATGCGTTATGCGTTATGGGCTCTGCGTTGTGCGTTATGCGTTATGAGTTATGCGATATGCGTTATGGGTTATGCGTTATGTGTTATGGGCTCTGCGTTATGCGTTGTGCGTTATGCGTTATGCGTTATGCGTTATGCGTTATGCGTTGTGCGTTGTGCGTTGTGCGTTGTGCGTTGTGCGTTATGCGTTATGCGTTATGCGTTATGCGTTATGCGTTATGCGTTATGCGTTATGCGTTATGCGGTATGCGTTATGCGTTGTGCGTTGTGCGTTGTGCGTTGTGCGTTATGCGTTATGCGTTATGCGTTATGCGTTATGCGTTATGCGTTATGCGTTATGCGTTATGCGTTATGCGTTATGCGTTATGCGTTATGCGTTATGCGTTATGCGTTATGCGTTATGCGTTATGCGTTATGCGTTATGCGTTATGCGTTATGCGTTATGCGTTATGCGTTATGCGTTATGCGTTATGCGTTATGCGTTATGCGTTATGCGTTATGCGTTATGCGTTATGCGTTATGCGTTATGCGTTATGCGTTATGCGTTATGCGTTATGCGTTATGCGTTATGCGTTATGCGTTATGCGTTATGCGTTATGCGTTATGCGTTATGTGTTATGGATTTGCGTTGTGCGTTGTGCGTTATGCGTTATGCGTTATGCGGTATGCGTTATGCGTTGTGCGTTGTACGTTGTAGGATATGAGTTAGGCGTTATGCGTTATGCGATATGCGTTATGCGTTATGCGTTGTGCGTTATGCGTTATGTGTTATGGATTTGCGTTATGCGTTATGCGTTGTGCCTTATGCGTTATGCGTTGTGCGTTGTGCGTTATGCGTTTGCGTTATGCGTTGTGCGTTATGCGTTATGCGTTATGCGTTTGCGTTATGCGTTATGCGTTATGCGTTATGCGTTATGCGTTATGCGTTATGCGTTATGCGTTATGCGTTATGCGTTATGCGTTATGCGTTATGCGTTATGCGTTATGCGTTATGCGTTATGCGTTATGCGTTATGCGTTATGCGTTATGCGTTATGCGTTATGCGTTATGCGTTATGCGTTATGCGTTATGCGTTATGCGTTATGCGTTATGCGTTATGCGTTATGCGTTATGCGTTATGCGTTATGCGTTATGCGTTATGCGTTATGCGTTATGCGTTATGCGTTATGCGTTATGCGTTATGCGTTATGCGTTATGCGTTATGCGTTATGCGTTATGCGTTATGCGTTATGCGTTATGCGTTATGCGTTATGCGTTATGCGTTATGCGTTATGCGTTATGCGTTATGCGTTATGCGTTATGCGTTATGCGTTATGCGTTATGCGTTATGCGTTATGCGTTATGCGTTATGCGTTATGCGTTATGCGTTATGCGTTATGCGTTATGCGTTATGCGTTATGCGTTATGCGTTATGCGTTATGCGTTATGCGTTATGCGTTATGCGTTATGCGTTATGCGTTATGCGTTATGCGTTATGCGTTATGCGTTATGCGTTATGCGTTATGCGTTATGCGTTATGCGTTATGCGTTATGCGTTATGCGTTATGCGTTATGCGTTATGCGTTATGCGTTATGCGTTATGCGTTATGCGTTATGCGTTATGCGTTATGCGTTATGCGTTATGCGTTATGCGTTATGCGTTATGCGTTATGCGTTATGCGTTATGCGTTATGCGTTATGCGTTATGCGTTATGTGTTATGGATTTGCGTTGTGCGTTGTGCGTTATGCGTTATGCGTTATGCGTTATGCGGTATGCGTTATGCGTTGTGCGTTGTGCGTTGTAGGATATGAGTTAGGCGTTATGCGTTATGCGATATGCGTTATGCGTTATGCGTTGTGCGTTATGCGTTATGTGTTATGGATTTGCGTTATGCGTTATGCGTTGTGCCTTATGCGTTATGCGTTATGCGTTATGCGTTATGGGCTCTGCGTTGTGCGTTATGCGTTATGAGTTATGCGATATGCGTTATGGGTTATGCGTTATGTGTTATGGGCTCTGCGTTATGCGTTGTGCGTTATGCGTTATGCGTTATGCGTTATGCGTTGTGCGTTGTGCGTTGTGCGTTGTGCGTTGTGCGTTATGCGTTATGCGTTATGCGTTATGCGTTAAGCGTTATGCGGTATGCGTTATGCGTTGTGCGTTGTGCGTTGTGCGTTGTGCGTTGTGCGTTATGCGTTATGCGTTATGCGTTATGCGTTATGCGTTATGCGTTATGCGTTATGCGTTATGCGTTATGCGTTATGCGTTATGCGTTATGCGTTATGCGTTATGCGTTATGCGTTATGCGTTATGCGTTATGCGTTATGAGTTATGCGTTATGCGTTATGCGTTATGCGTTATGCGTTATGCGTTATGCGTTATGCGTTATGCGTTATGCGTTGTGCCTTATGCGTTATGCGTTATGCGTTATGCGTTATGCGTTATGCGTTATGCGTTATGCGTTATGCGTTATGCGTTATGCGTTATGCGTTATGCGTTATGCGTTATGCGTTATGGGCTCTGCGTTGTGCGTTATGCGTTATGAGTTATGCGATATGCGTTATGGGTTATGCGTTATGTGTTATGGGCTCTGCGTTATGCGTTGTGCGTTATGCGTTATGCGTTATGCGTTATGCGTTATGCGTTGTGCGTTGTGCGTTGTGCGTTGTGCGTTGTGCGTTATGCGTTATGCGTTATGCGTTATGCGTTATGCGTTATGCGTTATGCGTTATGCGTTATGCGGTATGCGTTATGCGTTGTGCGTTGTGCGTTGTGCGTTGTGCGTTATGCGTTATGCGTTATGCGTTATGCGTTATGCGTTATGCGTTATGCGTTATGCGTTATGCGTTATGCGTTATGCGTTATGCGTTATGCGTTATGCGTTATGCGTTATGCGTTATGCGTTATGCGTTATGCGTTATGCGTTATGCGTTATGCGTTATGCGTTATGCGTTATGCGTTATGCGTTATGCGTTATGCGTTATGCGTTATGCGTTATGCGTTATGCGTTATGCGTTATGCGTTATGCGTTATGCGTTATGCGTTATGCGTTATGCGTTATGCGTTATGCGTTATGCGTTATGCGTTATGCGTTATGCGTTATGCGTTATGTGTTATGGATTTGCGTTGTGCGTTGTGCGTTATGCGTTATGCGTTATGCGGTATGCGTTATGCGTTGTGCGTTGTACGTTGTAGGATATGAGTTAGGCGTTATGCGTTATGCGATATGCGTTATGCGTTATGCGTTGTGCGTTATGCGTTATGTGTTATGGATTTGCGTTATGCGTTATGCGTTGTGCCTTATGCGTTATGCGTTGTGCGTTGTGCGTTATGCGTTTGCGTTATGCGTTGTGCGTTATGCGTTATGCGTTATGCGTTTGCGTTATGCGTTATGCGTTATGCGTTATGCGTTATGCGTTATGCGTTATGCGTTATGCGTTATGCGTTATGCGTTATGCGTTATGCGTTATGCGTTATGCGTTATGCGTTATGCGTTATGCGTTATGCGTTATGCGTTATGCGTTATGCGTTATGCGTTATGCGTTATGCGTTATGCGTTATGCGTTATGCGTTATGCGTTATGCGTTATGCGTTATGCGTTATGCGTTATGCGTTATGCGTTATGCGTTATGCGTTATGCGTTATGCGTTATGCGTTATGCGTTATGCGTTATGCGTTATGCGTTATGCGTTATGCGTTATGCGTTATGCGTTATGCGTTATGCGTTATGCGTTATGCGTTATGCGTTATGCGTTATGCGTTATGCGTTATGCGTTATGCGTTATGCGTTATGCGTTATGCGTTATGCGTTATGCGTTATGCGTTATGCGTTATGCGTTATGCGTTATGCGTTATGCGTTATGCGTTATGCGTTATGCGTTATGCGTTATGCGTTATGCGTTATGCGTTATGCGTTATGCGTTATGCGTTATGCGTTATGCGTTATGCGTTATGCGTTATGCGTTATGCGTTATGCGTTATGCGTTATGCGTTATGCGTTATGCGTTATGCGTTATGCGTTATGCGTTATGCGTTATGCGTTATGCGTTATGCGTTATGCGTTATGCGTTATGCGTTATGCGTTATGCGTTATGCGTTATGCGTTATGCGTTATGCGTTATGCGTTATGCGTTATGCGTTATGCGTTATGCGTTATGCGTTATGCGTTATGCGTTATGCGTTATGTGTTATGGATTTGCGTTGTGCGTTGTGCGTTATGCGTTATGCGTTATGCGTTATGCGGTATGCGTTATGCGTTGTGCGTTGTGCGTTGTAGGATATGAGTTAGGCGTTATGCGTTATGCGATATGCGTTATGCGTTATGCGTTGTGCGTTATGCGTTATGTGTTATGGATTTGCGTTATGCGTTATGCGTTGTGCCTTATGCGTTATGCGTTATGCGTTATGCGTTATGGGCTCTGCGTTGTGCGTTATGCGTTATGAGTTATGCGATATGCGTTATGGGTTATGCGTTATGTGTTATGGGCTCTGCGTTATGCGTTGTGCGTTATGCGTTATGCGTTATGCGTTATGCGTTGTGCGTTGTGCGTTGTGCGTTGTGCGTTGTGCGTTATGCGTTATGCGTTATGCGTTATGCGTTAAGCGTTATGCGGTATGCGTTATGCGTTGTGCGTTGTGCGTTGTGCGTTGTGCGTTGTGCGTTATGCGTTATGCGTTATGCGTTATGCGTTATGCGTTATGCGTTATGCGTTATGCGTTATGCGTTATGCGTTATGCGTTATGCGTTATGCGTTATGCGTTATGCGTTATGCGTTATGCGTTATGCGTTATGCGTTATGCGTTATGCGTTATGCGTTATGCGTTATGCGTTATGCGTTATGCGTTATGCGTTATGCGTTATGCGTTATGCGTTATGCGTTATGCGTTATGCGTTATGCGTTATGCGTTATGCGTTATGCGTTATGCGTTATGCGTTATGCGTTGTGCGTTATGCGTTATGCGGTATGCGTTATGCGTTGTGCGTTGTGCGTTGTAGGATATGAGTTAGGCGTTATGCGTTATGCGATATGCGTTATGCGTTATGCGTTATGCGTTATGCGTTGTGCGTTATGCGTTATGTGTTATGGATTTGCGTTATGCGTTATGCGTTGTGCCTTATGCGTTATGCGTTATGCGTTATGCGTTATGGGCTCTGCGTTGTGCGTTATGCGTTATGAGTTATGCGATATGCGTTATGGGTTATGCGTTATGTGTTATGGGCTCTGCGTTATGCGTTGTGCGTTATGCGTTATGCGTTATGCGTTATGCGTTATGCGTTGTGCGTTGTGCGTTGTGCGTTGTGCGTTGTGCGTTGTGCGTTGTGCGTTATGCGTTATGCGTTATGCGTTATGCGTTATGCGTTATGCGTTATGCGGTATGCGTTATGCGTTGTGCGTTATGCGTTATGTGTTATGCGTTATGCGTTATGCGTTATGCGTTATGTGTTATGGATTTGCGTTATGCGTTATGCGTTATGCGTTGTGCCTTATGCGTTATGCGTTATGCGTTATGCGTTATGCGTTATGCGTTATGCGTTATGGGCTCTGCGTTGTGCGTTATGCGTTATGAGTTATGCGATATGCGTTATGGGTTATGCGTTATGTGTTATGGGCTCTGCGTTATGCGTTGTGCGTTATGCGTTATGCGTTATGCGTTATGCGTTATGCGTTGTGCGTTGTGCGTTGTGCGTTGTGCGTTGTGCGTTATGCGTTATGCGTTATGCTTTATGCGTTATGCGTTATGCGTTATGCGTTATGCGTTATGCGTTATGCGTTATGCGTTATGCGTTATGCGTTATGCGTTATGCGTTATGCGTTATGCGTTATGCGTTATGCGTTATGCGTTATGCGTTATGCGTTATGCGGTATGCGTTATGCGTTGTGCGTTATGCGTTATGTGTTATGCGTTATGCGTTATGCGTTATGCGTTATGTGTTATGGATTTGCGTTATGCGTTATGCGTTATGCGTTGTGCCTTATGCGTTATGCGTTATGCGTTATGCGTTATGCGTTATGCGTTATGCGTTATGGGCTCTGCGTTGTGCGTTATGCGTTATGAGTTATGCGATATGCGTTATGGGTTATGCGTTATGTGTTATGGGCTCTGCGTTATGCGTTGTGCGTTATGCGTTATGCGTTATGCGTTATGCGTTATGCGTTGTGCGTTGTGCGTTGTGCGTTGTGCGTTGTGCGTTATGCGTTATGCGTTATGCTTTATGCGTTATGCGTTATGCGTTATGCGTTATGCGTTATGCGTTATGCGTTATGCGTTATGCGTTATGCGTTATGCGTTATGCGTTATGCGTTATGCGTTATGCGTTATGCGTTATGCGTTATGCGTTATGCGTTATGCGTTATGCGTTATGCGTTATGCGTTATGCGTTATGCGTTATGCGTTATGCGTTATGCGTTATGCGTTATGCGTTATGCGTTATGCGTTATGCGTTATGCGTTATGCGTTATGCGTTATGCGTTATGCGTTATGCGTTATGCGTTATGCGTTATGCGTTATGCGTTATGTGTTATGGATTTGCGTTGTGCGTTGTGCGTTATGCGTTATGCGTTATGCGGTATGCGTTATGCGTTGTGCGTTATGCGTTATGCGTTATGCGTTGTGCGTTGTGCGTTGTGCGTTGTGCGTTGTGCGTTATACGTTATGCGTTATGCGTTATGCGTTTGCGTTATGCGTTGTGCGTTGTGCGTTATGCGTTATGCGTTATGCGTTATGCGTTATGCGTTATGCGTTATGCGTTGTGCGTTGTGCGTTGTGCGTTGTGCGTTGTGCGTTGTGCGTTATACGTTATGCGTTATGCGTTTGCGTTATGCGTTGTGCGTTGTGCGTTATGCGTTATGCGTTATGCGTTATGCGTTATGCGTTATGCGTTATGCGTTATGCGTTATGCGTTATGCGTTATGCGTTATGCGTTATGCGTTATGCGTTATGCGTTATGCGTTATGCGTTATGCGTTATGCGTTATGCGTTATGCGTTATGCGTTATGCGTTATGCGTTATGCGTTATGCGTTATGTGTTATGGATTTGCGTTGTGCGTTGTGCGTTATGCGTTATGCGTTATGCGGTATGCGTTATGCGTTGTGCGTTGTGCGTTGTAGGATATGAGTTAGGCGTTATGCGTTATGCGATATGCGTTAAGCGTTATGCGTTGTGCGTTATGCGTTATGTGTTATGGATTTGCGTTATGCGTTATGCGTTGTGCCTTATGCGTTATGCGTTATGCGTTATGCGTTATGCGTTATGCGTTATGCGTTGTGCGTTGTGCGTTATGCGTTATGCGTTGTGCGTTGTGCGTTGTGCGTTATGCGTTTGCGTTATGCGTTGTGCGTTATGCGTTATGCGTTATGCGTTTGCGTTATGCGTTATGCGTTATGCGTTATGCGTTATGCGTTATGCGTTATGCGTTATGCGTTATGCGTTATGCGTTATGCGTTATGCGTTATGCGTTATGCGTTATGCGTTATGCGTTATGCGTTATGCGTTATGCGTTATGCGTTATGCGTTATGCGTTATGCGTTATGCGTTATGCGTTATGCGTTATGCGTTATGCGTTAAGCGTTATGTGTTATGGATTTGCGTTGTGCGTTGTGCGTTATGCGTTATGCGTTATGCGTTATGCGTTATGCGTTATGCGTTATGCGTTTGCGTTATGCGTTATGCGTTATGCGTTATGCGTTATGCGTTATGCGTTATGCGTTATGCGTTATGCGTTATGCGTTATGCGTTATGCGTTTGCGTTATGCGTTATGCGTTATGCGTTATGCGTTATGCGTTATGCGTTATGCGTTATGCGTTGTGCGTTGTGCGTTGTGCGTTATGCGTTATGCGTTATGCGTTATGCGTTATGCGTTATGCGTTATGCGTTATGCGTTATGCGTTATGCGTTATGCGTTATGCGTTATGCGTTATGCGTTATGCGTTATGCGTTATGCGTTATGCGTTATGCGTTATGCGTTATGCGTTATGCGTTATGCGTTATGCGTTATGCGTTATGCGTTATGCGTTATGCGTTATGCGTTATGCGTTATGCGTTATGCGTTATGCGTTATGTGTTATGGATTTGCGTTGTGCGTTGTGCGTTATGCGTTATGCGTTATGCGGTATGCGTTATGCGTTGTGCGTTGTGCGTTGTAGGATATGAGTTAGGCGTTATGCGTTATGCGATATGCGTTATGCGTTATGCGTTGTGCGTTATGCGTTATGTGTTATGGATTTGCGTTATGCGTTATGCGTTATGCGTTATGTGTTATGGATTTGCGTTGTGCGTTGTGCGTTATGCGTTATGCGTTATGCGTTATGCGTTATGCGTTATGCGTTATGCGTTATGCGTTATGCGTTATGCGTTATGCGTTATGCGTTATGCGTTATGCGTTATGCGTTATGCGTTATGCGTTATGCGTTATGCGTTATGCGTTATGCGTTATGCGTTATGCGTTATGCGTTATGCGTTATGCGTTATGCGTTATGCGTTATGCGTTATGCGTTATGCGTTATGCGTTATGCGTTATGCGTTATGCGTTATGCGTTATGCGTTATGCGTTATGTGTTATGCGTTATGCGTTATGCGTTATGCGTTATGTGTTATGGATTTGCGTTATGCGTTATGCGTTATGCGTTGTGCCTTATGCGTTATGCGTTATGCGTTATGCGTTATGCGTTATGGGCTCTGCGTTGTGCGTTATGCGTTATGAGTTATGCGATATGCGTTATGGGTTATGCGTTATGTGTTATGGGCTCTGCGTTATGCGTTGTGCGTTATGCGTTATGCGTTATGCGTTATGCGTTATGCGTTGTGCGTTGTGCGTTGTGCGTTGTGCGTTGTGCGTTATGCGTTATGCGTTATGCTTTATGCGTTATGCGTTATGCGTTATGCGTTATGCGTTATGCGTTATGCGTTATGCGTTATGCGTTATGCGTTATGCGTTATGCGTTATGCGTTATGCGTTATGCGTTATGCGTTATGCGTTATGCGTTATGCGTTATGCGTTATGCGTTATGCGTTATGCGTTATGCGTTATGCGTTATGCGTTATGCGTTATGCGTTATGCGTTATGCGTTATGCGTTATGCGTTATGCGTTATGCGTTATGCGTTATGCGTTATGCGTTATGCGTTATGCGTTATGCGTTATGCGTTATGCGTTATGCGTTATGCGTTATGCGTTATGCGTTATGCGTTATGCGTTATGCGTTATGCGTTATGCGTTATGCGTTATGCGTTATGCGTTATGCGTTATGCGTTATGCGTTATGTGTTATGGATTTGCGTTGTGCGTTGTGCGTTATGCGTTATGCGTTATGCGGTATGCGTTATGCGTTGTGCGTTATGCGTTATGCGTTATGCGTTGTGCGTTGTGCGTTGTGCGTTGTGCGTTGTGCGTTATACGTTATGCGTTATGCGTTATGCGTTTGCGTTATGCGTTGTGCGTTGTGCGTTATGCGTTATGCGTTATGCGTTATGCGTTATGCGTTATGCGTTATGCGTTGTGCGTTGTGCGTTGTGCGTTGTGCGTTGTGCGTTGTGCGTTATACGTTATGCGTTATGCGTTTGCGTTATGCGTTGTGCGTTGTGCGTTATGCGTTATGCGTTATGCGTTATGCGTTATGCGTTATGCGTTATGCGTTATGCGTTATGCGTTATGCGTTATGCGTTATGCGTTATGCGTTATGCGTTATGCGTTATGCGTTATGCGTTATGCGTTATGCGTTATGCGTTATGCGTTATGCGTTATGCGTTATGCGTTATGTGTTATGGATTTGCGTTGTGCGTTGTGCGTTATGCGTTATGCGTTATGCGGTATGCGTTATGCGTTGTGCGTTGTGCGTTGTAGGATATGAGTTAGGCGTTATGCGTTATGCGATATGCGTTATGCGTTATGCGTTGTGCGTTATGCGTTATGTGTTATGGATTTGCGTTATGCGTTATGCGTTGTGCCTTATGCGTTATGCGTTATGCGTTATGCGTTATGCGTTATGCGTTATGCGTTATGCGTTGTGCGTTGTGCGTTATGCGTTATGCGTTGTGCGTTGTGCGTTGTGCGTTATGCGTTTGCGTTATGCGTTGTGCGTTATGCGTTATGCGTTATGCGTTTGCGTTATGCGTTATGCGTTATGCGTTATGCGTTATGCGTTATGCGTTATGCGTTATGCGTTATGCGTTATGCGTTATGCGTTATGCGTTATGCGTTATGCGTTATGCGTTATGCGTTATGCGTTATGCGTTATGCGTTATGCGTTATGCGTTATGCGTTATGCGTTATGCGTTATGCGTTATGCGTTATGCGTTATGCGTTATGCGTTATGCGTTATGCGTTATGCGTTATGCGTTATGCGTTATGTGTTATGGATTTGCGTTGTGCGTTGTGCGTTATGCGTTATGCGTTATGCGTTATGCGTTATGCGTTATGCGTTATGCGTTATGCGTTTGCGTTATGCGTTATGCGTTATGCGTTATGCGTTATGCGTTATGCGTTATGCGTTATGCGTTATGCGTTATGCGTTATGAGTTATGCGTTATGCGTTATGCGTTATGCGTTATGCGTTATGCGTTATGCGTTATGCGTTGTGCCTTATGCGTTATGCGTTATGCGTTATGCGTTATGCGTTATGCGTTATGCGTTATGCGTTATGCGTTATGCGTTATGCGTTATGCGTTATGGGCTCTGCGTTGTGCGTTATGCGTTATGAGTTATGCGATATGCGTTATGGGTTATGCGTTATGTGTTATGGGCTCTGCGTTATGCGTTGTGCGTTATGCGTTATGCGTTATGCGTTATGCGTTATGCGTTATGCGTTGTGCGTTGTGCGTTGTGCGTTGTGCGTTGTGCGTTATGCGTTATGCGTTATGCGTTATGCGTTATGCGTTATGCGTTATGCGTTATGCGGTATGCGTTATGCGTTGTGCGTTGTGCGTTGTGCGTTGTGCGTTATGCGTTATGCGTTATGCGTTATGCGTTATGCGTTATGCGTTATGCGTTATGCGTTATGCGTTATGCGTTATGCGTTATGCGTTATGCGTTATGCGTTATGCGTTATGCGTTATGCGTTATGCGTTATGCGTTATGCGTTATGCGTTATGCGTTATGCGTTATGCGTTATGCGTTATGCGTTATGCGTTATGCGTTATGCGTTATGCGTTATGCGTTATGCGTTATGCGTTATGCGTTATGCGTTATGCGTTATGCGTTATGCGTTATGCGTTATGCGTTATGCGTTATGCGTTATGCGTTATGCGTTATGCGTTATGCGTTATGCGTTATGCGTTATGCGTTATGCGTTATGTGTTATGGATTTGCGTTGTGCGTTGTGCGTTATGCGTTATGCGTTATGCGGTATGCGTTATGCGTTGTGCGTTGTGCGTTGTAGGATATGAGTTAGGCGTTATGCGTTATGCGATATGCGTTATGCGTTATGCGTTGTGCGTTATGCGTTATGTGTTATGGATTTGCGTTATGCGTTATGCGTTGTGCCTTATGCGTTATGCGTTGTGCGTTGTGCGTTATGCGTTTGCGTTATGCGTTGTGCGTTATGCGTTATGCGTTATGCGTTATGCGTTATGCGTTATGCGTTATGCGTTATGCGTTATGCGTTATGCGTTATGCGTTATGCGTTATGCGTTATGCGTTATGCGTTATGCGTTATGCGTTATGCGTTATGCGTTATGCGTTATGCGTTATGCGTTATGCGTTATGCGTTATGCGTTATGCGTTATGCGTTATGCGTTATGCGTTATGCGTTATGCGTTATGCGTTATGCGTTATGCGTTATGCGTTATGCGTTATGCGTTATGCGTTATGCGTTATGCGTTATGCGTTATGCGTTATGCGTTATGCGTTATGCGTTATGCGTTATGCGTTATGCGTTATGCGTTATGCGTTATGCGTTATGCGTTATGCGTTATGCGTTATGCGTTATGCGTTATGCGTTATGCGTTATGCGTTATGCGTTATGCGTTATGCGTTATGCGTTATGCGTTATGCGTTATGCGTTATGCGTTATGCGTTATGCGTTATGCGTTATGCGTTATGCGTTATGCGTTATGCGTTATGCGTTATGCGTTATGCGTTATGCGTTATGCGTTATGCGTTATGCGTTATGCGTTGTGCGTTGTGCGTTGTGCGTTGTGCGTTGTGCGTTATGCGTTATGCGTTATGCGTTATGCGTTATGCGTTATGCGTTATGCGTTATGCGTTATGCGTTATGCGTTATGCGTTATGCGTTATGCGTTATGCGTTATGCGTTATGCGTTATGCGTTATGCGTTATGCGTTATGCGTTATGCGTTATGCGTTATGCGTTATGCGTTATGCGTTATGCGTTATGCGTTATGCGTTATGCGTTATGCGGTATGCGTTATGCGTTATGCGTTATGCGTTATGCGTTATGCGTTATGCGTTATGCGTTATGCGTTATGCGTTATGCGTTATGCGTTATGCGTTATGCGTTATGCGTTATGCGTTATGCGTTATGCGTTATGCGTTATGCGTTATGCGTTATGCGTTATGCGTTATGCGTTATGCGTTATGCGTTATGCGTTATGCGTTATGCGTTATGCGTTATGCGTTATGCGTTATGCGTTATGCGTTATGCGTTATGCGTTATGCGTTATGCGTTATGCGTTATGCGTTATGCGTTATGCGTTATGCGTTATGCGTTATGCGTTATGCGTTATGCGTTATGCGTTATGCGTTATGCGTTATGCGTTATGCGTTATGCGTTATGCGTTATGCGTTATGTGTTATGGATTTGCGTTGTGCGTTGTGCGTTATGCGTTATGCGTTATGCGTTATGCGGTATGCGTTATGCGTTGTGCGTTGTGCGTTGTAGGATATGAGTTAGGCGTTATGCGTTATGCGATATGCGTTATGCGTTATGCGTTGTGCGTTATGCGTTATGTGTTATGGATTTGCGTTATGCGTTATGCGTTGTGCCTTATGCGTTATGCGTTATGCGTTATGGGCTCTGCGTTGTGCGTTATGCGTTATGAGTTATGCGATATGCGTTATGGGTTATGCGTTATGTGTTATGGGCTCTGCGTTATGCGTTGTGCGTTATGCGTTATGCGTTATGCGTTATGCGTTGTGCGTTGTGCGTTGTGCGTTGTGCGTTGTGCGTTGTGCGTTATGCGTTATGCGTTATGCGTTATGCGTTAAGCGTTATGCGGTATGCGTTATGCGTTGTGCGTTGTGCGTTGTGCGTTGTGCGTTGTGCGTTATGCGTTATGCGTTATGCGTTATGCGTTATGCGTTATGCGTTATGCGTTATGCGTTATGCGTTATGCGTTATGCGTTATGCGTTATGCGTTATGCGTTATGCGTTATGCGTTATGCGTTATGCGTTATGCGTTATGCGTTATGCGTTATGCGTTATGCGTTATGCGTTATGCGTTATGCGTTATGCGTTATGCGTTATGCGTTATGCGTTATGCGTTATGCGTTATGCGTTATGCGTTATGCGTTATGCGTTATGCGTTATGCGTTATGCGTTATGCGTTGTGCGTTATGCGTTATGCGTTATGCGGTATGCGTTATGCGTTGTGCGTTGTGCGTTGTAGGATATGAGTTAGGCGTTATGCGTTATGCGATATGCGTTATGCGTTATGCGTTATGCGTTATGCGTTGTGCGTTATGCGTTATGTGTTATGGATTTGCGTTATGCGTTATGCGTTGTGCCTTATGCGTTATGCGTTATGCGTTATGCGTTATGGGCTCTGCGTTGTGCGTTATGCGTTATGAGTTATGCGATATGCGTTATGGGTTATGCGTTATGTGTTATGGGCTCTGCGTTATGCGTTGTGCGTTATGCGTTATGCGTTATGCGTTATGCGTTATGCGTTGTGCGTTGTGCGTTGTGCGTTGTGCGTTGTGCGTTGTGCGTTGTGCGTTATGCGTTATGCGTTATGCGTTATGCGTTATGCGTTATGCGTTATGCGGTATGCGTTATGCGTTGTGCGTTGTGCGTTGTGCGTTATGCGTTATGCGTTATGCGTTATGCGTTATGCGTTATGCGTTATGCGTTATACGTTATGCGTTATGCGTTATGCGTTATGCGTTATGCGTTATGCGTTATGCGTTATGCGTTATGCGTTATGCGTTATGCGTTATGCGTTATGCGTTATGCGTTATGCGTTATGCGTTATGCGTTATGCGTTATGCGTTATGCGTTATGCGTTATGCGTTATGCGTTATGGGCTCTGCGTTGTGCGTTATGCGTTATGAGTTATGCGATATGCGTTATGGGTTATGCGTTATGTGTTATGGGCTCTGCGTTATGCGTTGTGCGTTGTGCGTTATGCGTTATGCGTTATGCGTTATGCGTTATGCGTTATGCGTTGTGCGTTGTGCGTTGTGCGTTGTGCGTTGTGCGTTATGCGTTATGCGTTATGCGTTATGCGTTATGCGTTATGCGTTATGCGTTATGCGTTATGCGGTATGCGTTATGCGTTGTGCGTTGTGCGTTATGCGTTATGCGTTATGCGTTATGCGTTATGCGTTATGCGTTATGCGTTATGCGTTATGCGTTATGCGTTATGCGTTATGCGTTATGCGTTATGCGTTATGCGTTATGCGTTATGCGTTATGCGTTATGCGTTATGCGTTATGCGTTATGCGTTATGCGTTATGCGTTATGCGTTATGCGTTATGCGTTATGCGTTATGCGTTATGCGTTATGCGTTATGCGTTATGCGTTATGCGTTATGCGTTATGCGTTATGCGTTATGCGTTATGCGTTATGCGTTGTGCGTTGTGCGTTGTGCGTTGTGCGTTGTGCGTTGTGCGTTATACGTTATGCGTTATGCGTTATGCGTTATGCGTTATGCGTTATGCGTTATGCGTTATGCGTTATGCGTTATGCGTTATGCGTTATGCGTTATGCGTTATGCGTTATGCGTTATGCGTTGTGCGTTATGCGTTATGCGTTATGCGGTATGCGTTATGCGTTGTGCGTTGTGCGTTGTAGGATATGAGGTAGGCGTTATGCGTTATACGATATGCGTTATGCGTTATGCGTTATGCGTTATGCGTTGTGCGTTATGCGTTATGTGTTATGGATTTGCGTTATGCGTTATGCGTTGTGCCTTATGCGTTATGCGTTATGCGTTATGCGTTATGCGTTATGGGCTCTGCGTTGTGCGTTATGCGTTATGAGTTATGCGATATGCGTTATGGGTTATGCGTTATGTGTTATGGGCTCTGCGTTATGCGTTGTGCGTTATGCGTTATGCGTTATGCGTTATGCGTTATGCGTTATGCGTTGTGCGTTGTGCGTTGTGCGTTGTGCGTTATGCGTTATGCGTTATGCGTTATGCGTTATGCGTTATGCGTTATGCGTTATGCGGTATGCGTTATGCGTTGTGCGTTGTGCGTTATGCGTTATGCGTTATGCGTTATGCGTTATGCGTTATGCGTTATGCGTTATGCGTTATGCGTTATGCGTTATGCGTTATGCGTTATGCGTTATGCGTTATGCGTTATGCGTTATGCGTTATGCGTTATGCGTTATGCGTTATGCGTTATGCGTTATGCGTTATGCGTTATGCGTTATGCGTTATGCGTTATGCGTTATGCGTTATGCGTTATGCGTTATGCGTTATGCGTTATGCGTTATGCGTTATGCGTTATGCGTTATGCGTTATGCGTTATGCGTTATGCGTTATGCGTTATGCGTTATGCGTTATGCGTTATGCGTTATGCGTTATGCGTTATGCGTTATGCGTTATGCGTTATGCGTTATGCGTTGTGCGTTGTGCGTTGTGCGTTGTGCGTTGTGCGTTGTGCGTTCTACGTTATGCGTTATGCGTTTGCGTTATGCGTTGTGCGTTGTGCGTTATGCGTTATGCGTTATGCGTTATGCGTTATGCGTTATGCGTTATGCGTTATGCGTTATGCGTTATGCGTTATGCGTTATGCGTTATGCGTTATGCGTTATGCGTTATGCGTTATGCGTTATGCGTTATGCGTTATGCGTTATGCGTTATGCATTATGCGTTATGCGTTATGCGTTATGCGTTATGCGTTGTGCGTTATGCGTTATGCGTTGTGCGTTGTGCGTTATGCGTTATGCGTTATGCGTTATGAGTTATGCGTTATGCGTTATGCGTTATGCGTTATGCGTTATGCGTTATGCGTTATGCGTTATGCGTTGTGCGTTATGCGTTATGCGTTATGCGGTATGCGTTATGCGTTGTGCGTTGTGCGTTGTAGGATATGAGTTAGGCGTTATGCGTTATGCGATATGCGTTATGCGTTATGCGTTATGCGTTGTGCGTTATGCGTTATGTGTTATGGATTTGCGTTATGCGTTATGCGTTGTGCCTTATGCGTTATGCGTTATGCGTTATGCGTTATGCGTTATGCGTTATGCGTTATGCGTTATGGGCTCTGCGTTGTGCGTTATGCGTTATGAGTTATGCGATATGCGTTATGGGTTATGCGTTATGTGTTATGGGCTCTGCGTTATGCGTTGTGCGTTATGCGTTATGCGTTATGCGTTATGCGTTATGCGTTGTGCGTTGTGCGTTGTGCGTTGTGCGTTGTGCGTTATGCGTTATGCGTTATGCGTTATGCGTTATGCGTTATGCGTTATGCGTTATGCGTTATGCGTTATGCGTTATGCGTTATGCGTTATGCGTTATGCGTTATGCGTTATGTGTTATGCGTTATGCGTTATGCGTTATGCGTTATGTGTTATGTGTTATGGATTTGCGTTGTGCGTTGTGCGTTATGCGTTATGCGTTATGCGGTATGCGTTATGCGTTGTGCGTTGTGCGTTGTAGGATATGAGTTAGGCGTTATGCGTTATGCGATATGCGTTATGCGTTATGCGTTGTGCGTTATGCGTTATGTGTTATGGATTTGCGTTATGCGTTATGCGTTGTGCCTTATGCGTTATGCGTTGTGCGTTGTGCGTTATGCGTTTGCGTTATGCGTTGTGCGTTATGCGTTATGCGTTATGCGTTATGCGTTATGCGTTATGCGTTATGCGTTATGCGTTATGCGTTATGCGTTATGCGTTATGCGTTATGCGTTATGCGTTATGCGTTATGCGTTATGCGTTATGCGTTATGCGTTATGCGTTATGCGTTATGCGTTATGCGTTATGCGTTATGCGTTATGCGTTATGCGTTATGCGTTATGCGTTATGCGTTATGCGTTATGCGTTATGCGTTATGCGTTATGCGTTATGCGTTATGCGTTATGCGTTATGCGTTATGCGTTATGCGTTATGCGTTATGCGTTATGCGTTATGCGTTATGCGTTATGCGTTATGCGTTATGCGTTATGCGTTATGCGTTATGTGTTATGTGTTATGGATTTGCGTTATGCGTTATGCGTTATGCGTTATGCGTTATGCGGTATGCGTTATGCGTTGTGCGTTGTGCGTTGTAGGATATGAGTTAGGCGTTATGCGTTATGCGATATGCGTTATGCGTTATGCGTTGTGCGTTATGCGTTATGTGTTATGGATTTGCGTTATGCGTTATGCGTTGTGCCTTATGCGTTATGCGTTGTGCGTTGTGCGTTATGCGTTTGCGTTATGCGTTGTGCGTTATGCGTTATGCGTTATGCGTTATGCGTTATGCGTTATGCGTTATGCGTTATGCGTTATGCGTTATGCGTTATGCGTTATGCGTTATGCGTTATGCGTTATGCGTTATGCGTTATGCGTTATGCGTTATGCGTTATGCGTTATGCGTTATGCGTTATGCGTTATGCGTTATGCGTTATGCGTTATGCGTTATGCGTTATGCGTTATGCGTTATGCGTTATGCGTTATGCGTTATGCGTTATGCGTTATGCGTTATGCGTTATGCGTTATGCGTTATGCGTTATGCGTTATGCGTTATGCGTTATGCGTTATGCGTTATGCGTTATGCGTTATGCGTTATGCGTTATGCGTTATGCGTTATGCGTTATGCGTTATGCGTTATGCGTTATGCGTTATGCGTTATGCGTTATGCGTTATGCGTTATGCGTTATGCGTTATGCGTTATGCGTTATGCGTTATGCGTTATGCGTTATGCGTTATGCGTTATGCGTTATGCGTTATGCGTTATGCGTTATGCGTTATGCGTTATGCGTTATGCGTTATGCGTTATGCGTTATGCGTTATGCGTTATGCGTTATGCGTTGTGCGTTGTGCGTTGTGCGTTGTGCGTTGTGCGTTATGCGTTATGCGTTATGCGTTATGCGTTATGCGTTATGCGTTATGCGTTATGCGTTATGCGTTATGCGTTATGCGTTATGCGTTATGCGTTATGCGTTATGCGTTATGCGTTATGCGTTATGCGTTATGCGTTATGCGTTATGCGTTATGCGTTATGCGTTATGCGTTATGCGTTATGCGTTATGCGTTATGCGTTATGCGTTATGCGTTATGCGGTATGCGTTATGCGTTATGCGTTATGCGTTATGCGTTATGCGTTATGCGTTATGCGTTATGCGTTATGCGTTATGCGTTATGCGTTATGCGTTATGCGTTATGCGTTATGCGTTATGCGTTATGCGTTATGCGTTATGCGTTATGCGTTATGCGTTATGCGTTATGCGTTATGCGTTATGCGTTATGCGTTATGCGTTATGCGTTATGCGTTATGCGTTATGCGTTATGCGTTATGCGTTATGCGTTATGCGTTATGCGTTATGCGTTATGCGTTATGCGTTATGCGTTATGCGTTATGCGTTATGCGTTATGCGTTATGCGTTATGCGTTATGCGTTATGCGTTATGCGTTATGCGTTATGCGTTATGCGTTATGCGTTATGCGTTATGCGTTATGCGTTATGCGTTATGCGTTATGTGTTATGGATTTGCGTTGTGCGTTGTGCGTTATGCGTTATGCGTTATGCGTTATGCGGTATGCGTTATGCGTTGTGCGTTGTGCGTTGTAGGATATGAGTTAGGCGTTATGCGTTATGCGATATGCGTTATGCGTTATGCGTTGTGCGTTATGCGTTATGTGTTATGGATTTGCGTTATGCGTTATGCGTTGTGCCTTATGCGTTATGCGTTATGCGTTATGGGCTCTGCGTTGTGCGTTATGCGTTATGAGTTATGCGATATGCGTTATGGGTTATGCGTTATGTGTTATGGGCTCTGCGTTATGCGTTGTGCGTTATGCGTTATGCGTTATGCGTTATGCGTTGTGCGTTGTGCGTTGTGCGTTGTGCGTTGTGCGTTGTGCGTTATGCGTTATGCGTTATGCGTTATGCGTTAAGCGTTATGCGGTATGCGTTATGCGTTGTGCGTTGTGCGTTGTGCGTTGTGCGTTGTGCGTTATGCGTTATGCGTTATGCGTTATGCGTTATGCGTTATGCGTTATGCGTTATGCGTTATGCGTTATGCGTTATGCGTTATGCGTTATGCGTTATGCGTTATGCGTTATGCGTTATGCGTTATGCGTTATGCGTTATGCGTTATGCGTTATGCGTTATGCGTTATGCGTTATGCGTTATGCGTTATGCGTTATGCGTTATGCGTTATGCGTTATGCGTTATGCGTTATGCGTTATGCGTTATGCGTTATGCGTTATGCGTTATGCGTTATGCGTTATGCGTTGTGCGTTATGCGTTATGCGTTATGCGGTATGCGTTATGCGTTGTGCGTTGTGCGTTGTAGGATATGAGTTAGGCGTTATGCGTTATGCGATATGCGTTATGCGTTATGCGTTATGCGTTATGCGTTGTGCGTTATGCGTTATGTGTTATGGATTTGCGTTATGCGTTATGCGTTGTGCCTTATGCGTTATGCGTTATGCGTTATGCGTTATGGGCTCTGCGTTGTGCGTTATGCGTTATGAGTTATGCGATATGCGTTATGGGTTATGCGTTATGTGTTATGGGCTCTGCGTTATGCGTTGTGCGTTATGCGTTATGCGTTATGCGTTATGCGTTATGCGTTGTGCGTTGTGCGTTGTGCGTTGTGCGTTGTGCGTTGTGCGTTGTGCGTTATGCGTTATGCGTTATGCGTTATGCGTTATGCGTTATGCGTTATGCGGTATGCGTTATGCGTTGTGCGTTGTGCGTTGTGCGTTATGCGTTATGCGTTATGCGTTATGCGTTATGCGTTATGCGTTATGCGTTATACGTTATGCGTTATGCGTTATGCGTTATGCGTTATGCGTTATGCGTTATGCGTTATGCGTTATGCGTTATGCGTTATGCGTTATGCGTTATGCGTTATGCGTTATGCGTTATGCGTTATGCGTTATGCGTTATGCGTTATGCGTTATGCGTTATGCGTTATGCGTTATGGGCTCTGCGTTGTGCGTTATGCGTTATGAGTTATGCGATATGCGTTATGGGTTATGCGTTATGTGTTATGGGCTCTGCGTTATGCGTTGTGCGTTGTGCGTTATGCGTTATGCGTTATGCGTTATGCGTTATGCGTTATGCGTTGTGCGTTGTGCGTTGTGCGTTGTGCGTTGTGCGTTATGCGTTATGCGTTATGCGTTATGCGTTATGCGTTATGCGTTATGCGTTATGCGTTATGCGGTATGCGTTATGCGTTGTGCGTTGTGCGTTATGCGTTATGCGTTATGCGTTATGCGTTATGCGTTATGCGTTATGCGTTATGCGTTATGCGTTATGCGTTATGCGTTATGCGTTATGCGTTATGCGTTATGCGTTATGCGTTATGCGTTATGCGTTATGCGTTATGCGTTATGCGTTATGCGTTATGCGTTATGCGTTATGCGTTATGCGTTATGCGTTATGCGTTATGCGTTATGCGTTATGCGTTATGCGTTATGCGTTATGCGTTATGCGTTATGCGTTATGCGTTATGCGTTATGCGTTATGCGTTATGCGTTATGCGTTGTGCGTTGTGCGTTGTGCGTTGTGCGTTGTGCGTTGTGCGTTATACGTTATGCGTTATGCGTTATGCGTTATGCGTTATGCGTTATGCGTTATGCGTTATGCGTTATGCGTTATGCGTTATGCGTTATGCGTTATGCGTTATGCGTTATGCGTTATGCGTTGTGCGTTATGCGTTATGCGTTATGCGGTATGCGTTATGCGTTGTGCGTTGTGCGTTGTAGGATATGAGGTAGGCGTTATGCGTTATACGATATGCGTTATGCGTTATGCGTTATGCGTTATGCGTTGTGCGTTATGCGTTATGTGTTATGGATTTGCGTTATGCGTTATGCGTTGTGCCTTATGCGTTATGCGTTATGCGTTATGCGTTATGCGTTATGGGCTCTGCGTTGTGCGTTATGCGTTATGAGTTATGCGATATGCGTTATGGGTTATGCGTTATGTGTTATGGGCTCTGCGTTATGCGTTGTGCGTTATGCGTTATGCGTTATGCGTTATGCGTTATGCGTTATGCGTTGTGCGTTGTGCGTTGTGCGTTGTGCGTTATGCGTTATGCGTTATGCGTTATGCGTTATGCGTTATGCGTTATGCGTTATGCGGTATGCGTTATGCGTTGTGCGTTGTGCGTTATGCGTTATGCGTTATGCGTTATGCGTTATGCGTTATGCGTTATGCGTTATGCGTTATGCGTTATGCGTTATGCGTTATGCGTTATGCGTTATGCGTTATGCGTTATGCGTTATGCGTTATGCGTTATGCGTTATGCGTTATGCGTTATGCGTTATGCGTTATGCGTTATGCGTTATGCGTTATGCGTTATGCGTTATGCGTTATGCGTTATGCGTTATGCGTTATGCGTTATGCGTTATGCGTTATGCGTTATGCGTTATGCGTTATGCGTTATGCGTTATGCGTTATGCGTTATGCGTTATGCGTTATGCGTTATGCGTTATGCGTTATGCGTTATGCGTTATGCGTTATGCGTTATGCGTTATGCGTTGTGCGTTGTGCGTTGTGCGTTGTGCGTTGTGCGTTGTGCGTTCTACGTTATGCGTTATGCGTTTGCGTTATGCGTTGTGCGTTGTGCGTTATGCGTTATGCGTTATGCGTTATGCGTTATGCGTTATGCGTTATGCGTTATGCGTTATGCGTTATGCGTTATGCGTTATGCGTTATGCGTTATGCGTTATGCGTTATGCGTTATGCGTTATGCGTTATGCGTTATGCGTTATGCGTTATGCATTATGCGTTATGCGTTATGCGTTATGCGTTATGCGTTGTGCGTTATGCGTTATGCGTTGTGCGTTGTGCGTTATGCGTTATGCGTTATGCGTTATGAGTTATGCGTTATGCGTTATGCGTTATGCGTTATGCGTTATGCGTTATGCGTTATGCGTTATGCGTTGTGCGTTATGCGTTATGCGTTATGCGGTATGCGTTATGCGTTGTGCGTTGTGCGTTGTAGGATATGAGTTAGGCGTTATGCGTTATGCGATATGCGTTATGCGTTATGCGTTATGCGTTGTGCGTTATGCGTTATGTGTTATGGATTTGCGTTATGCGTTATGCGTTGTGCCTTATGCGTTATGCGTTATGCGTTATGCGTTATGCGTTATGCGTTATGCGTTATGCGTTATGGGCTCTGCGTTGTGCGTTATGCGTTATGAGTTATGCGATATGCGTTATGGGTTATGCGTTATGTGTTATGGGCTCTGCGTTATGCGTTGTGCGTTATGCGTTATGCGTTATGCGTTATGCGTTATGCGTTGTGCGTTGTGCGTTGTGCGTTGTGCGTTGTGCGTTATGCGTTATGCGTTATGCGTTATGCGTTATGCGTTATGCGTTATGCGTTATGCGTTATGCGGTATGCGTTATGCGTTGTGCGTTGTGCGTTGTGCGTTGTGCGTTATGCGTTATGCGTTATGCGTTATGCGTTATGCGTTATGCGTTATGCGTTATGCGTTATGCGTTATGCGTTATGCGTTATGCGTTATGCGTTATGCGTTATGCGTTATGCGTTATGCGTTATGCGTTATGCGTTATGCGTTATGCGTTATGCGTTATGCGTTATGCGTTATGCGTTATGCGTTATGTGTTATGCGTTATGCGTTATGCGTTATGCGTTATGTGTTATGGATTTGCGTTATGCGTTATGCGTTATGCGTTATGCGTTGTGCCTTATGCGTTATGCGTTATGCGTTATGCGTTATGCGTTATGCGTTATGGGCTCTGCGTTGTGCGTTATGCGTTATGAGTTATGCGATATGCGTTATGGGTTATGCGTTATGTGTTATGGGCTCTGCGTTATGCGTTGTGCGTTATGTGTTATGGGCTCTGCGTTATGCGTTGTGCGTTATGCGTTATGCGTTATGCGTTATGCGTTATGCGTTGTGCGTTGTGCGTTGTGCGTTGTGCGTTGTGCGTTATGCGTTATGCGTTATGCGTTATGCGTTATGCGTTATGCGTTATGCGTTATGCGTTATGCGTTATGCGGTATGCGTTATGCGTTGTGCGTTGTGCGTTGTGCGTTGTGCGTTATGCGTTATGCGTTATGCGTTATGCGTTATGCGTTATGCGTTATGCGTTATGCGTTATGCGTTATGCGTTATGCGTTATGCGTTATGCGTTATGCGTTATGCGTTATGCGTTATGCGTTATGCGTTATGCGTTATGCGTTATGCGTTATGCGTTATGCGTTATGCGTTATGCGTTATGCGTTATGCGTTATGCGTTATGTGTTATGGATTTGCGTTGTGCGTTGTGCGTTATGCGTTATGCGTTATGCGGTATGCGTTATGCGTTGTGCGTTGTGCGTTGTAGGATATGAGTTAGGCGTTATGCGTTATGCGATATGCGTTATGCGTTATGCGTTATGCGTTGTGCGTTATGCGTTATGTGTTATGGATTTGCGTTATGCGTTATGCGTTGTGCCTTATGCGTTATGCGTTATGCGTTATGCGTTATGCGTTATGCGTTATGCGTTATGCGTTATGCGTTATGCGTTATGCGTTATGCGTTATGCGTTATGCGTTATGCGTTATGCGTTATGCGTTATGCGTTATGCGTTATGCGTTATGCGTTATGCGTTATGCGTTATGCGTTATGCGTTGTGCGTTGTGCGTTGTGCGTTGTGCGTTGTGCGTTGTGCGTTATACGTTATGCGTTATGCGTTATGCGTTATGCGTTATGCGTTATGCGTTATGCGTTATGCGTTATGCGTTATGCGTTATGCGTTATGCGTTATGCGTTATGCGTTATGCGTTATGCGTTGTGCGTTATGCGTTATGCGTTATGCGGTATGCGTTATGCGTTGTGCGTTGTGCGTTGTAGGATATGAGGTAGGCGTTATGCGTTATACGATATGCGTTATGCGTTATGCGTTATGCGTTATGCGTTGTGCGTTATGCGTTATGTGTTATGGATTTGCGTTATGCGTTATGCGTTGTGCCTTATGCGTTATGCGTTATGCGTTATGCGTTATGCGTTATGGGCTCTGCGTTGTGCGTTATGCGTTATGAGTTATGCGATATGCGTTATGGGTTATGCGTTATGTGTTATGGGCTCTGCGTTATGCGTTGTGCGTTATGCGTTATGCGTTATGCGTTATGCGTTATGCGTTATGCGTTGTGCGTTGTGCGTTGTGCGTTGTGCGTTATGCGTTATGCGTTATGCGTTATGCGTTATGCGTTATGCGTTATGCGTTATGCGTTATGCGTTATGCGTTATGCGTTGTGCGTTGTGCGTTGTGCGTTGTGCGTTGTGCGTTGTGCGTTATACGTTATGCGTTATGCGTTTGCGTTATGCGTTGTGCGTTGTGCGTTATGCGTTATGCGTTATGCGTTATGCGTTATGCGTTATGCGTTATGCGTTATGCGTTATGCGTTATGCGTTATGCGTTATGCGTTATGCGTTATGCGTTAGGCGTTATGCGTTATGCGTTATGCGTTATGCGTTATGCGTTATGCGTTATGCGTTATGCGTTGTGCGTTGTGCGTTGTGCGTTGTGCGTTGTGCGTTGTGCGTTGTGCGTTATACGTTATGCGTTATGCGTTTGCGTTATGCGTTGTGCGTTGTGCGTTATGCGTTATGCGTTATGCGTTATGCGTTATGCGTTATGCGTTATGCGTTATGCGTTATGCGTTATGCGTTATGCGTTATGCGTTATGCGTTATGCGTTATGCGTTATGCGTTATGCGTTATGCGTTATGCGTTATGCGTTATGCGTTGTGCGTTGTGCGTTGTGCGTTGTGCGTTGTGCGTTGTGCGTTGTGCGTTGTGCGTTATACGTTATGCGTTTGCGTTATGCGTTGTGCGTTGTGCGTTGTGCGTTGTGCGTTATGCGTTATGCGTTATGCGTTATGCGTTATGCGTTATGCGTTATGCGTTATGCGGTATGCGTTATGCGTTGTGCGTTGTGCGTTGTGCGTTGTGCGTTATGCGTTATGCGTTATGCGTTATGCGTTATGCGTTATGCGTTATGCGTTATGCGTTATGCGTTATGCGTTATGCGTTATGCCTTATGCGTTATGCGTTATGCGTTATGCGTTATGCGTTATGCCTTATGCGTTATGCGTTATGCGTTATGCGTTATGCGTTATGCGTTATGCGTTATGCGTTATGCGTTATGCGTTCTGCGTTATGCGTTATGCGTTATGCGTTATGCGTTATGCGTTATGCGTTATGCGTTATGCGTTATGCGTTATGCGTTATGCGTTATGCGTTATGCGTTATGCGTTATGCGTTATGCGTTATGCGTTATGCCTTATGCGTTATGCGTTATGCGTTATGCGTTATGCGTTATGCGTTATGCGTTATGCGTTATGCGTTATGCGTTATGTGTTATGGATTTGCGTTGTGCGTTGTGCGTTATGCGTTATGCGTTATGCGTTATGCGTTATGCGTTATGCGTTATGCGGTATGCGTTATGCGTTGTGCGTTATGCGTTATGCGTTATGCGTTATGCGTTATGCGTTATGCGTTATGCGTTATGCGTTATGCGTTATGCGTTATGCGTTATGCGTTATGCGTTATGCGTTATGCGTTATGCGTTATGCGTTATGCGTTATGCGTTATGCGTTATGCGTTATGCGTTATGCGTTATGCGTTATGTGTTATGGATTTGCGTTGTGCGTTGTGCGTTATGCGTTATGCGTTATGCGGTATGCGTTATGCGTTGTGCGTTGTGCGTTGTAGGATATGAGTTAGGCGTTATGCGTTATGCGATATGCGTTATGCGTTATGCGTTATGCGTTGTGCGTTATGCGTTATGTGTTATGGATTTGCGTTATGCGTTATGCGTTATGCGTTATGCGTTATGCGTTATGCGTTATGCGTTATGCGTTATGCGTTATGCGTTATGCGTTATGCGTTATGCGTTATGCGTTATGCGTTATGCGTTATGCGTTATGCGTTATGCGTTATGCGTTATGCGTTATGCGTTATGCGTTATGCGTTATGCGTTGTGCGTTGTGCGTTGTGCGTTGTGCGTTGTGCGTTGTGCGTTATACGTTATGCGTTATGCGTTATGCGTTATGCGTTATGCGTTATGCGTTATGCGTTATGCGTTATGCGTTATGCGTTATGCGTTATGCGTTATGCGTTATGCGTTATGCGTTATGCGTTATGCGTTATGCGTTGTGCGTTATGCGTTATGCGTTATGCGGTATGCGTTATGCGTTGTGCGTTGTGCGTTGTAGGATATGAGGTAGGCGTTATGCGTTATACGATATGCGTTATGCGTTATGCGTTATGCGTTATGCGTTGTGCGTTATGCGTTATGTGTTATGGATTTGCGTTATGCGTTATGCGTTGTGCCTTATGCGTTATGCGTTATGCGTTATGCGTTATGCGTTATGGGCTCTGCGTTGTGCGTTATGCGTTATGAGTTATGCGATATGCGTTATGGGTTATGCGTTATGTGTTATGGGCTCTGCGTTATGCGTTGTGCGTTATGCGTTATGCGTTATGCGTTATGCGTTATGCGTTGTGCGTTGTGCGTTGTGCGTTGTGCGTTATGCGTTATGCGTTATGCGTTATGCGTTATGCGTTATGCGTTATGCGTTATGCGTTATGCGTTATGCGTTATGCGTTGTGCGTTGTGCGTTGTGCGTTGTGCGTTGTGCGTTGTGCGTTATACGTTATGCGTTATGCGTTTGCGTTATGCGTTGTGCGTTGTGCGTTATGCGTTATGCGTTATGCGTTATGCGTTATGCGTTATGCGTTATGCGTTATGCGTTATGCGTTATGCGTTATGCGTTATGCGTTATGCGTTATGCGTTATGCGTTATGCGTTAGGCGTTATGCGTTATGCGTTATGCGTTATGCGTTATGCGTTATGCGTTATGCGTTATGCGTTGTGCGTTGTGCGTTGTGCGTTGTGCGTTGTGCGTTGTGCGTTGTGCGTTATACGTTATGCGTTATGCGTTTGCGTTATGCGTTGTGCGTTGTGCGTTATGCGTTATGCGTTATGCGTTATGCGTTATGCGTTATGCGTTATGCGTTATGCGTTATGCGTTATGCGTTATGCGTTATGCGTTATGCGTTATGCGTTATGCGTTATGCGTTATGCGTTATGCGTTATGCGTTATGCGTTATGCGTTATGCGTTATGCGTTATGCGTTATGCGTTGTGCGTTGTGCGTTGTGCGTTGTGCGTTGTGCGTTGTGCGTTGTGCGTTGTGCGTTATACGTTATGCGTTTGCGTTATGCGTTGTGCGTTGTGCGTTGTGCGTTGTGCGTTATGCGTTATGCGTTATGCGTTATGCGTTATGCGTTATGCGTTATGCGTTATGCGGTATGCGTTATGCGTTGTGCGTTGTGCGTTGTGCGTTGTGCGTTATGCGTTATGCGTTATGCGTTATGCGTTATGCGTTATGCGTTATGCGTTATGCGTTATGCGTTATGCGTTATGCGTTATGCGTTATGCGTTATGCGTTATGCGTTATGCGTTATGCGTTATGCGTTATGCGTTATGCGTTATGCGTTATGCGTTATGCGTTATGCGTTATGCGTTATGCGTTATGCGTTATGCGTTATGCGTTATGCGTTGTGCGTTGTGCGTTGTAGGATATGAGTTAGGCGTTATGCGTTATGCGATATGCGTTATGCGTTATGCGTTGTGCGTTATGCGTTATGTGTTATGGATTTGCGTTATGCGTTATGCGTTGTGCCTTATGCGTTATGCGTTATGCGTTATGCGTTATGGGCTCTGCGTTGTGCGTTATGCGTTATGAGTTATGCGATATGCGTTATGGGTTATGCGTTATGTGTTATGGGCTCTGCGTTATGCGTTGTGCGTTATGCGTTATGCGTTATGCGTTATGCGTTATGCGTTGTGCGTTGTGCGTTATGCGTTATGCGTTGTGCGTTATGCGTTATGCGTTATGCGTTATGCGTTATGCGTTATGCGTTATGCGTTATGCGTTATGCGTTATGCGTTATGCGTTATGCGTTATGCGTTATGCGTTATGCGTTATGCGTTATGCGTTATGCGTTATGCGTTATGCATTATGCGTTATGCGTTATGCGTTATGCGTTATGCGTTATGCGTTATGCGTTATGCCTTATGCGTTATGCGTTATGCGTTATGCGTTATGCGTTATGCCTTATGCGTTATGCGTTATGCGTTATGCGTTATGCGTTATGCGTTATGCGTTATGCGTTATGCGTTATGCGTTATGCGTTATGCGTTATGCGTTATGCGTTATGCGTTATGCGTTGTGCGTTGTGCGTTGTGCGTTGTGCGTTATGCGTTATGCGTTATGCGTTATGCGTTATGCGTTATGCGTTATGCGGTATGCGTTATGCGTTGTGCGTTGTGCGTTGTGCGCTGTGCGTTATGCGTTGTGCGTTATGCGTTATGCGTTATGCGTTATGCGTTATGCGTTATGCGTTATGCGTTATGCGTTATGCGTTATGCGTTATGCGTTATGCGTTATGCGTTATGCGTTATGCGTTATGCGTTATGCGTTATGCGTTATGCGTTATGCGTTATGCGTTATGCGTTATGCGTTATGCGTTATGCGTTATGCGTTATGCGTTATGCGTTATGCGTTATGCGTTATGCGTTATGCGTTATGCGTTATGCGTTATGCGTTATGCGTTATGCGTTATGCGTTATGCGTTATGCGTTATGCGTTATGCGTTATGCGTTATGCGTTATGCGTTATGCGTTATGCGTTATGCGTTATGCGTTATGCGTTATGCGTTATGCGTTATGCGTTATGCGTTATGCGTTATGCGTTATGCGTTATGTGTTATGGATTTGCGTTGTGCGTTGTGCGTTATGCGTTATGCGTTATGCGTTATACGTTATGCGTTTGCGTTATGCGTTGTGCGTTGTGCGTTGTGCGTTGTGCGTTATGCGTTATGCGTTGTGCGTTGTGCGTTGTGCGTTATGCGTTATGCGTTATGCGTTATGCGTTATGCGTTATGCGTTATGCGTTATGCGTTATGCGTTATGCGTTATGCGTTATGCGTTGTGCGTTGTGCGTTGTAGGATATGAGTTAGGCGTTATGCGTTATGCGATATGCGTTATGCGTTATGCGTTGTGCGTTATGCGTTATGTGTTATGGATTTGCGTTATGCGTTATGCGTTGTGCCTTATGCGTTATGCGTTATGCGTTATGCGTTATGGGCTCTGCGTTGTGCGTTATGCGTTATGAGTTATGCGATATGCGTTATGGGTTATGCGTTATGTGTTATGGGCTCTGCGTTATGCGTTGTGCGTTATGCGTTATGCGTTATGCGTTATGCGTTGTGCGTTGTGCGTTATGCGTTATGCGTTGTGCGTTATGCGTTATGCGTTATGCGTTATGCGTTATGCGTTATGCGTTATGCGTTATGCGTTATGCGTTATGCGTTATGCGTTATGCGTTATGCGTTATGCGTTATGCGTTATGCGTTATGCGTTATGCGTTATGCGTTATGCGTTATGCGTTATGCGTTATGCGTTATGCGTTATGCGTTATGCGTTATGCGTTATGCGTTATGCCTTATGCGTTATGCGTTATGCGTTATGCGTTATGCGTTACGCGTTACGCGTTACGCGTTACGCGTTATGCGTTATGCGTTATGCGTTATGCGTTATGCGTTATGCGTTATGCGTTATGCGTTATGCGTTATGCGTTATGCGTTATGCGTTATGCGTTATGCGTTATGCGTTATGCGTTATGCGTTATGCGTTATGCGTTATGCGTTATGCGTTATGCGTTATGCGTTATGCGTTATGCGTTATGCGTTATGCGTTATGCGTTATGCGTTATGCGTTATGCGTTATGCGTTATGCCTTATGCGTTATGCGTTATGCGTTATGCGTTATGCGTTATGCGTTATGCGTTATGCGTTATGCGTTATGCGTTATGCGTTATGTGTTATGGATTTGCGTTGTGCGTTGTGCGTTATGCGTTATGCGTTATGCGTTATGCGTTATGCGTTATGCGTTATGCGGTATGCGTTATGCGTTGTGCGTTATGCGTTATGCGTTATGCGTTATGCGTTATGCGTTATGCGTTATGCGTTATGCGTTATGCGTTATGCGTTATGCGTTATGCGTTATGCGTTATGCGTTATGCGTTATGCGTTATGCGTTATGCGTTATGCGTTATGCGTTATGCGTTATGCGTTATGCGTTATGCGTTATGCGTTATGCGTTATGCGTTATGCGTTATGCGTTATGCGTTATGCGTTATGCGTTATGCGTTATGCGTTATGCGTTATGCGTTATGCGTTATGCGTTATGCGTTATGCGTTATGCGTTATGCGTTGTGCCTTATGCGTTATGCGTTATGCGTTATGCGTTATGCGTTATGCGTTATGCGTTATGCGTTATGGGCTCTGCGTTGTGCGTTATGCGTTATGAGTTATGCGATATGCGTTATGGGTTATGCGTTATGTGTTATGGGCTCTGCGTTATGCGTTGTGCGTTATGCGTTATGCGTTATGCGTTATGCGTTATGCGTTGTGCGTTGTGCGTTGTGCGTTGTGCGTTATGCGTTATGCGTTATGCGTTATGCGTTATGCGTTATGCGTTATGCGGTATGCGTTATGCGTTGTGCGTTGTGCGTTGTGCGTTGTGCGTTATGCGTTATGCGTTATGCGTTATGCGTTATGCGTTATGCGTTATGCGTTATGCGTTATGCGTTATGCGTTATGCGTTATGCGTTATGCGTTATGCGTTATGCGTTATGCGTTATGCGTTATGCGTTATGCGTTATGCGTTATGCGTTATGCGTTATGCGTTATGCGTTATGCGTTATGCGTTATGCGTTATGCGTTATGCGTTATGCGTTATGCGTTATGCGTTATGCGTTATGCGTTATGCGTTATGCGTTATGCGTTATGCGTTATGCGTTATGCGTTATGCGTTATGCGTTATGCGTTATGCGTTATGCGTTGTGCCTTATGCGTTATGCGTTATGCGTTATGCGTTATGCGTTATGCGTTATGCGTTATGCGTTATGCGTTATGCGTTATGGGCTCTGCGTTGTGCGTTATGCGTTATGAGTTATGCGATATGCGTTATGGGTTATGCGTTATGTGTTATGGGCTCTGCGTTATGCGTTGTGCGTTATGCGTTATGCGTTATGCGTTATGCGTTATGCGTTGTGCGTTGTGCGTTGTGCGTTGTGCGTTATGCGTTATGCGTTATGCGTTATGCGTTATGCGTTATGCGTTATGCGTTATGCGTTATGCGTTATGCGTTATGCGTTATGCGTTATGCGTTATGCGTTATGCGTTATGCGTTATGCGTTATGCGTTATGCGTTATGCGTTATGCGTTATGCGTTATGCGTTATGCGTTATGCGTTATGCGTTATGCGTTATGCGTTATGCGTTATGCGTTATGCGTTATGCGTTATGCGTTATGCGTTATGCGTTATGCGTTATGCGTTATGCGTTATGCGTTATGCGTTATGCGTTATGCGTTATGCGTTATGCGTTATGCGTTATGTGTTATGGATTTGCGTTGTGCGTTGTGCGTTATGCGTTATGCGTTATGCGGTATGCGTTATGCGTTGTGCGTTGTGCGTTGTAGGATATGAGTTAGGCGTTATGCGTTATGCGATATGCGTTATGCGTTATGCGTTGTGCGTTATGCGTTATGTGTTATGGATTTGCGTTATGCGTTATGCGTTGTGCCTTATGCGTTATGCGTTATGCGTTATGCGTTATGGGCTCTGCGTTGTGCGTTATGCGTTATGAGTTATGCGATATGCGTTATGGGTTATGCGTTATGTGTTATGGGCTCTGCGTTATGCGTTGTGCGTTATGCGTTATGCGTTATGCGTTGTGCGTTGTGCGTTGTGCGTTGTGCGTTGTGCGTTGTGCGTTCTGCGTTATGCGTTATGCGTTATGCGTTATGCGTTATGCGTTATGCGGTATGCGTTATGCGTTGTGCGTTGTGCGTTGTGCGTTGTGCGTTGTGCGTTATGCGTTATGCGTTATGCGTTATGCGTTATGCGTTATGCGTTATGCGTTATGCGTTATGCGTTATGCGTTATGCGTTATGCGTTATGCGTTATGCGTTATGCGTTATGCGTTATGCGTTATGCGTTATGCGTTATGCGTTATGCGTTATGCGTTATGCGTTATGCGTTATGCGTTATGCGTTATGCGTTATGCGTTATGCGTTATGCGTTATGCGTTATGCGTTATGCGTTATGCGTTATGCGTTATGCGTTATGCGTTATGCGTTATGCGTTATGCGTTATGCGTTATGCGTTATGCGTTATGCGTTATGCGTTATGCGTTATGCGTTATGCGTTATGCGTTATGCGTTATGCGTTATGCGTTATGCGTTATGCGTTATGCGTTATGCGTTATGCGTTATGCGTTGTGCCTTATGCGTTATGCGTTATGCGTTATGCGTTATGCGTTATGCGTTATGCGTTATGCGTTATGCGTTATGGGCTCTGCGTTGTGCGTTATGCGTTATGAGTTATGCGATATGCGTTATGGGTTATGCGTTATGTGTTATGGGCTCTGCGTTATGCGTTGTGCGTTATGCGTTATGCGTTATGCGTTATGCGTTATGCGTTGTGCGTTGTGCGTTGTGCGTTGTGCGTTATGCGTTATGCGTTATGCGTTATGCGTTATGCGTTATGCGTTATGCGGTATGCGTTATGCGTTGTGCGTTGTGCGTTGTGCGTTGTGCGTTATGCGTTATGCGTTATGCGTTATGCGTTATGCGTTATGCGTTATGCGTTATGCGTTATGCGTTATGCGTTATGCGTTATGCGTTATGCGTTATGCGTTATGCGTTATGCGTTATGCGTTATGCGTTATGCGTTATGCGTTATGCGTTATGCGTTATGCGTTATGCGTTATGCGTTATGCGTTATGCGTTATGCGTTATGCGTTATGCGTTATGCGTTATGCGTTATGCGTTATGCGTTATGCGTTATGCGTTATGCGTTATGCGTTATGCGTTATGCGTTATGCGTTATGCGTTATGCGTTATGCGTTATGCGTTATGCGTTATGCGTTATGCGTTATGCGTTATGTGTTATGGATTTGCGTTGTGCGTTGGGCGTTATGCGTTATGCGTTATGCGGTATGCGTTATGCGTTGTGCGTTGTGCGTTGTAGGATATGAGTTAGGCGTTATGCGTTATGCGATATGCGTTATGCGTTATGCGTTGTGCGTTATGCGTTATGTGTTATGGATTTGCGTTATGCGTTATGCGTTGTGCCTTATGCGTTATGCGTTATGCGTTATGCGTTATGGGCTCTGCGTTGTGCGTTATGCGTTATGAGTTATGCGATATGCGTTATGGGTTATGCGTTATGTGTTATGGGCTCTGCGTTATGCGTTGTGCGTTATGCGTTATGCGTTATGCGTTGTGCGTTGTGCGTTGTGCGTTGTGCGTTGTGCGTTGTGCGTTCTGCGTTATGCGTTATGCGTTATGCGTTATGCGTTATGCGGTATGCGTTATGCGTTGTGCGTTGTGCGTTGTGCGTTGTGCGTTGTGCGTTATGCGTTATGCGTTATGCGTTATGCGTTATGCGTTATGCGTTATGCGTTATGCGTTATGCGTTATGCGTTATGCGTTATGCGTTATGCGTTATGCGTTATGCGTTATGCGTTATGCGTTATGCGTTATGCGTTATGCGTTATGCGTTATGCGTTATGCGTTATGCGTTATGCGTTATGCGTTATGCGTTATGCGTTATGCGTTATGCGTTATGCGTTATGCGTTATGCGTTATGCGTTATGCGTTATGCGTTATGCGTTATGCGTTATGCGTTATGCGTTATGCGTTATGCGTTATGCGTTATGCGTTATGCGTTATGCGTTATGCGTTATGCGTTATGCGTTATGCGTTATGCGTTATGCGTTATGCGTTATGCGTTATGCGTTATGCGTTATGCGTTATGCGTTATGCGTTATGCGTTATGCGTTATGCGTTGTGCGTTATGCGTTATGCGTTATGCGGTATGCGTTATGCGTTGTGCGTTGTGCGTTGTAGGATATGAGTTAGGCGTTATGCGTTATGCGATATGCGTTATGCGTTATGCGTTATGCGTTGTGCGTTATGCGTTATGTGTTATGGATTTGCGTTATGCGTTATGCGTTGTGCCTTATGCGTTATGCGTTATGCGTTATGCGTTATGGGCTCTGCGTTGTGCGTTATGCGTTATGAGTTATGCGATATGCGTTATGGGTTATGCGTTATGTGTTATGGGCTCTGCGTTATGCGTTGTGCGTTATGCGTTATGCGTTATGCGTTATGCGTTGTGCGTTGTGCGTTGTGCGTTGTGCGTTGTGCGTTGTGCGTTATGCGTTATGCGTTATGCGTTATGCGTTATGCGTTATGCGGTATGCGTTATGCGTTGTGCGTTGTGCGTTGTGCGTTATGCGTTATGCGTTATGCGTTATGCGTTATGCGTTATGCGTTATGCGTTATGCGTTATGCGTTATGCGTTATGCGTTATGCGTTATGCGTTATGCGTTATGCGTTATGCGTTATGCGTTATGCGTTATGCGTTATGCGTTATGCGTTATGCGTTATGCGTTATGCGTTATGCGTTATGCGTTATGAGTTATGCGTTATGCGTTATGCGTTATGCGTTATGCGTTATGCGTTATGCGTTATGCGTTATGCGTTTTGCGTTATGCGTTATGCGTTATGCGTTATGCGTTATGCGTTATGCGTTATGCGTTATGCGTTATGCGTTGTGCGTTATGCGTTATGCGTTATGCGTTATGCGTTATGCGTTATGCGTTATGCGTTATGCGTTATGCGTTATGCGTTATGCGTTATGCGTTATGCGTTATGCGTTATGCGTTATGCGTTATGCGTTATGCGTTATGCGTTATGCGTTATGCGTTATGCGTTATGCGTTATGCGTTATGCGTTATGCGTTATGCGTTATGCGTTATGCGTTATGCGTTATGCCTTATGCGTTATGCGTTATGCGTTATGCGTTATGCGTTATGCGTTATGCGTTATGCGTTATGCGTTATGCGTTATGCGTTATGCGTTATGCGTTATGCGTTATGCGTTATGCGTTATGCGTTATGCGTTATGCGTTATGCGTTATGCGTTATGCGTTATGCGTTATGCGTTATGCGTTATGCGTTATGCGTTATGCGTTATGCGTTTTGCGTTATGCGTTATGCGTTATGCGTTATGCGTTATGCGTTATGCGTTACGCGTTACGCGTTATGCGTTATGCGTTATGCGTTATGCTTTATGCGTTATGCGTTACGCGTTACGCGTTATGCGTTATGCGTTATGCGTTATGCGTTATGCGTTAGGCGATCTGCGTTATGCGTTATGCGTTATGCGTTATGCGTTATGCGTTACGCGTTATGCGTTATGCGTTATGCGTTATGCGTTATGCGTTATGCGTTATGCGTTATGCGTTATGCGTTATGCGTTATGCGTTATGCGTTATGCGTTATGCGTTATGCGTTATGCGTTATGCGTTATGCGTTATGCGTTATGCGTTATGCGTTATGCGTTATGCGTTATGCGTTATGCGTTATGCGTTATGCGTTATGCGTTATGCGTTATGCGTTATGCGTTATGCGTTATGCGTTATGCGTTATGCGTTATGCGTTATGCGTTATGCGTTATGCGTTATGCGTTATGCGTTATGCGTTATGCGTTATGCGTTATGCGTTATGCGTTATGCGTTTTGCGTTATGCGTTATGCGTTATGCGTTATGCGTTATGCGTTATGCGTTACGCGTTACGCGTTATGCGTTATGCGTTATGCGTTATGCTTTATGCGTTATGCGTTACGCGTTACGCGTTATGCGTTATGCGTTATGCGTTATGCGTTATGCGTTAGGCGATCTGCGTTATGCGTTATGCGTTATGCGTTATGCGTTATGCGTTACGCGTTATGCGTTATGCGTTATGCGTTATGCGTTATGCGTTATGCGTTATGCGTTATGCGTTATGCGTTATGCGTTATGCGTTATGCGTTATGCGTTATGCGTTATGCGTTATGCGTTATGCGTTATGCGTTATGCGTTATGCGTTATGCGTTATGCGTTATGCGTTATGCGTTATGCGTTATGCGTTATGCGTTATGCGTTATGCGTTATGCGTTATGCGTTATGCGTTATGCGTTATGCGTTATGCGTTATGCGTTATGCGTTATGCGTTATGCGTTATGCGTTATGCGTTATGCGTTATGCGTTATGCGTTATGCGTTATGCGTTATGCGTTATGCGTTATGCGTTGTGCGTTGTGCGTTGTGCGTTGTGCGTTATACGTTATGCGTTATGCGTTTGCGTTATGCGTTATGCGTTATGCGTTATGCGTTATGCGTTATGTGTTATGGATTTGCGTTATGCGTTATGCGTTGTGCCTTATGCGTTATGCGTTATGCGTTATGCGTTATGGGCTCTGCGTTGTGCGTTATGCGTTATGAGTTATGCGATATGCGTTATGGGTTATGCGTTATGCGTTATGCGTTATGCGTTATGCGTTATGCGTTATGCGTTGTGCGTTATGCGTTATGCGTTATGCGTTATGCGGTATGCGTTATGCGTTATGCGTTATGCGTTATGCGTTATGCGTTATGCGTTATGCGTTATGCGTTATGCGTTATGCGTTATGCGTTATGCGTTATGCGTTATGCGTTATGCGTTATGCGTTATGCGTTATGCGTTATGCGTTATGCGTTATGCGTTATGCGTTATGCGTTATGCGTTTTGCGTTATGCGTTATGCGTTATGCGTTATGCGTTATGCGTTATGCGTTATGCGTTATGCGTTATGCGTTATGCGTTATGCGTTATGCGTTATGCGTTATGCGTTATGCGTTATGCGTTATGCGTTATGCGTTATGCGTTATGCGTTATGCGTTATGCGTTATGCGTTATGCGTTATGCGTTATGCGTTATGCGTTATGCGTTATGCGTTATGCGTTATGCGTTATGCGTTATGCGTTATGCGTTATGCGTTATGCGTTATGCGTTATGCGTTATGCGTTATGCGTTATGCGTTATGCGTTATGCGTTATGCGTTATGCGTTATGCGTTATGCGTTATGCGTTATGCGTTATGCGTTATGCGTTATGCGTTATGCGTTATGCGTTATGCGTTATGCGTTATGCGTTATGCGTTATGCGTTATGCGTTATGCGTTATGCGTTATGGGCTCTGCGTTGTGCGTTATGCGTTATGAGTTATGCAATATGCGTTATGCGTTATGCGTTGTGCGTTATGCGTTGTGCGTTGTGCGTTGTGCGTTGTGCGTTGTGTGTTGTGCGTTATGCGTTATGCGTTATGCGTTATGCGTTATGCGGTATGCGTTATGCGTTGTGCGTTGTGCGTTGTGCGTTGTGCGTTCTGCGTTATGCGTTATGCGTTATGCGTTATGCGTTATGCGTTATGCGTTATGCCTTATGCGTTATGCGTTATGCGTTATGCGTTATGCGTTATGCGTTATGCGTTATGCGTTATGCGTTATGCGTTATGCGTTATGCGTTATGCGTTATGCGTTATGCGTTATGCGTTATGCGTTATGCGTTATGCGTTATGCGTTATGCGTTATGCGTTATGCGTTTTGCGTTATGCGTTATGCGTTATGCGTTATGCGTTATGCGTTATGCGTTACGCGTTACGCGTTACGCGTTACGCGTTATGCGTTATGCGTTATGCTTTATGCGTTATGCGTTACGCGTTATGCGTTATGCGTTATGCGTTATGCGTTATGCGTTATGCGTTAGGCGATCTGCGTTATGCGTTATGCGTTATGCGTTATGCGTTATGCGTTACGCGTTATGCGTTATGCGTTATGCGTTATGCGTTATGCGTTATGCGTTATGCGTTATGCGTTATGCGTTATGCGTTATGCGTTATGCGTTATGCGTTATGCGTTATGCGTTATGCGTTATGCGTTATGCGTTATGCGTTATGCGTTATGCGTTATGCGTTATGCGTTATGCGTTATGCGTTATGCGTTATGCGTTATGCGTTATGCGTTATGCGTTATGCGTTATGCGTTATGCGTTATGCGTTATGCGTTATGCGTTATGCGTTATGCGTTATGCGTTATGCGTTATGCGTTATGCGTTATGCGTTATGCGTTATGCGTTATGCGTTATGCGTTATGCGTTATGCGTTATGCGTTATGCGTTATGCGTTATGCGTTATGCGTTATGCGTTATGCGTTATGCGTTATGCGTTATGCGTTATGCGTTATGCGTTATGCGTTATGCGTTATGCGTTATGCGTTATGCGTTATGCGTTATGCGTTATGCGTTATGCGTTATGCGTTATGCGTTATGCGTTATGCGTTATGCGTTATGCGTTATGCGTTATGCGTTATGCGTTATGCGTTATGCGTTATGCGTTATGCGTTATGCGTTATGCGTTATGCGTTATGCGTTATGCGTTATGCGTTATGCGTTATGCGTTATGCGTTATGCGTTATGCGTTATGCGTTATGCGTTATGCGTTATGCGTTATGCGTTATGCGTTATGCGTTATGCGTTATGCGTTATGCGTTATGCGTTATGCGTTATGCGTTATGCGTTATGCGTTATGCGTTATGCGTTATGCGTTATGCGTTATGCGTTATGCGTTATGCGTTATGCGTTATGCGTTATGCGTTATGCGTTATGCGTTATGCGTTATGCGTTATGCGTTATGGGCTCTGCGTTGTGCGTTATGCGTTATGAGTTATGCGATATGCGTTATGGGTTATGCGTTATGTGTTCTGCGTTATGCGTTGTGCGTTATGCGTTATGCGTTATGCGTTATGCGTTATGCGTTATGCGTTATGCGGTATGCGTTGTGCGTTGTGCGTTGTGCGTTGTGCGTTGTGCGTTATGCGTTATGCGTTATGCGTTATGCGTTATGCGTTATGCGTTATGCGTTATGCGTTATGCGTTATGCGTTATGCGTTATGCGTTATGCGTTATGCGTTATGCGTTATGCGTTATGCGTTATGCGTTATGCGTTATGCGTTATGCGTTATGCGTTATGGGCTCTGCGTTGTGCGTTATGCGTTATGAGTTATGCGATATGCGTTATGGGTTATGCGTTATGTGTTATGGGCTCTGCGTTATGCGTTGTGCGTTATGCGTTATGCGTTATGCGTTATGCGTTATGCGTTGTGCGTTGTGCGTTGTGCGTTGTGCGTTGTGCGTTGTGCGTTATGCGTTATGCGTTATGCGTTATGCGTTATGCGTTATGCGTTATGCGTTATGCGTTATGCGTTATGCGGTATGCGTTGTGCGTTGTGCGTTGTGCGTTGTGCGTTGTGCGTTGTGCGTTATGCGTTATGCGTTATGCGTTATGCGTTATGCGTTATGCGTTATGCGTTATGCGTTATGCGTTATGCGTTATGCGTTATGCGTTATGCGTTATGCGTTATGCGTTATGCGTTATGCGTTATGCGTTATGCGTTATGCGTTATGCGTTATGCGTTATGGGCTCTGCGTTGTGCGTTATGCGTTATGAGTTATGCAATATGCGTTATGCGTTATGCGTTATGCGTTGTGCGTTGTGCGTTGTGCGTTGTGCGTTGTGCGTTGTGTGTTGTGCGTTATGCGTTATGCGTTATGCGTTATGCGTTATGCGTTATGCGGTATGCGTTATGCGTTGTGCGTTGTGCGTTGTGCGTTGTGCGTTCTGCGTTATGCGTTATGCGTTATGCGTTATGCGTTATGCGTTATGCGTTATGCGTTATGCGTTATGCGTTATGCGTTATGCGTTATGCGTTATGCGTTATGCGTTATGCGTTATGCGTTATGCGTTATGCGTTATGCGTTATGCGTTATGCGTTATGCGTTATGCGTTATGGGCTCTGCGTTGTGCGTTATGCGTTATGAGTTATGCGATATGCGTTATGGGTTATGCGTTATGTGTTATGGGCTCTGCGTTATGCGTTGTGCGTTATGCGTTATGCGTTATGCGTTATGCGTTATGCGTTGTGCGTTGTGCGTTGTGCGTTGTGCGTTGTGCGTTGTGCGTTATGCGTTATGCGTTATGCGTTATGCGTTATGCGTTATGCGTTATGCGTTATGCGTTATGCGTTATGCGGTATGCGTTGTGCGTTGTGCGTTGTGCGTTGTGCGTTGTGCGTTATGCGTTATGCGTTATGCGTTATGCGTTATGCGTTATGCGTTATGCGTTATGCGTTATGCGTTATGCGTTATGCGTTATGCGTTATGCGTTATGCGTTATGCGTTATGCGTTATGCGTTATGCGTTATGCGTTATGCGTTATGCGTTATGCGTTATGCGTTATGCGTTATGCGTTATGCGTTATGCGTTATGCGTTATGCGTTTTGCGTTATGCGTTATGCGTTATGCGTTATGCGTTATGCGTTATGCGTTATGCGTTATGCGTTATGCGTTATGCGTTATGCGTTATGCGTTATGCGTTATGCGTTATGCGTTATGCGTTATGCGTTATGCGTTATGCGTTATGCTTTGTAGGATATGAGTTAGGCGTTATGCGTTTTGCGATATGCGTTATGCGTTATGCGTTATGCGTTGTGCGTTATGCGTTATGTGTTATGGATTTGCGTTATGCGTTATGCGTTGTGCCTTATGCGTTATGCGTTATGCGTTATGCGTTATGGGCTCTGCGTTGTGCGTTATGCGTTATGAGTTATGCGATATGCGTTATGGGTTATGCATTATGCGTTATGGGCTCTGCGTTATGCGTTGTGCGTTATGCGTTATGCGTTATGCGTTATGCGTTATGCGTTATGCGTTATGCGTTATGCGTTATGCGTTATGCGTTATGCGTTATGCGTTATGCGTTATGCGTTATGCGTTATGCGTTATGCGTTATGCGTTATGCGTTATGCGTTATGCGTTATGCGTTATGCGTTATGCGTTATGCGTTATGCGTTATGCGTTATGCGTTATGCGTTATGCGTTATGCGTTATGCGTTATGCGTTATGCGTTATGCGTTATGCGTTATGCGTTATGCGTTATGCGTTATGCGTTATGCGTTATGCGTTATGCGTTATGCGTTATGCGTTATGCGTTATGCGTTATGCGTTATGCGTTATGCGTTATGCGTTATGCGTTATGCGTTATGCGTTATGCGTTATGCGTTATGCGTTATGCGTTATGCGTTATGCGTTATGCGTTATGCGTTATGCGTAATGCGTTATGCGTTATGCTTTGTAGGATATGAGTTAGGCGTTATGCGTTATGCGATATGCGTTATGCGTTATGCGTTATGCGTTGTGCGTTATGCGTTATGTGTTATGCGTTATGCGTTATGCGTTATGCGTTATGCGTTATGCGTTATGCGTTATGCGTTATGCGTTATGCGTTATGCGTTATGCGCGATGCGTTATGCGTTATGCGTTATGCGTTATGCGTTATGCGTTATGCGTTATGCGTTATGCGTTATGCGTTATGCGTTATGCGTTATGCGTTATGCGTTATGCGTTATGCGCGATGCGTTATGCGTTATGCGTTATGCGTTATGCGTTATGCGTTATGCGTTATGCGTTATGCGTTATGCGTTATGCGTTATGCGTTATGCGTTATGCGTTATGCGTTATGCGTTATGCGTTATGCGTTATGCGTTATGCGTTATGCGTTATGCGTTATGCGTTATGCGTTATGCGTTATGCGTTATGCGTTATGCGTTATGCGTTATGCGTTATGCGTTATGCGTTATGCGTTATGCGTTATGCGTTATGCGTTATGCGTTATGCGTTATGCGTTATGCGTTATGCGTTATGCGTTATGCGTTATGCGTTATGCGTTATGCGTTATGCGTTATGCGTTATGCGTTATGCGTTATGCGTTATGCGTTATGCGTTATGCGTTATGCGTTATGCGTTATGCGTTATGCGTTATGCGTTATGCGTTATGCGTTATGCGTTATGCGTTATGCGTTATGCGTTATGCGTAATGCGTTATGCGTTATGCTTTGTAGGATATGAGTTAGGCGTTATGCGTTATGCGATATGCGTTATGCGTTATGCGTTATGCGTTGTGCGTTATGCGTTATGTGTTATGGATTTGCGTTATGCGTTATGCGTTGTGCCTTATGCGTTATGCGTTATGCGTTATGCGTTATGCGTTATGGGCTCTGCGTTGTGCGGTATGCGTTATGAGTTATGCGATATGCGTTATGGGTTATGCATTATGCGTTATGGGCTCTGCGTTATGCGTTGTGCGTTATGCGTTATGCGTTATGCGTTATGCGTTATGCGTTATGCGTTATGCGTTATGCGTTATGCGTTATGCGTTATGCGTTATGCGTTATGCGTTATGCGTTATGCGTTATGCGTTATGCGTTATGCGTTATGCGTTATGCGTTATGCGTTATGCGTTATGCGTTATGCGTTATGCGTTATGCGTTATGCGTTATGCGTTATGCGTTATGCGTTATGCGTTATGCGTTATGCGCGATGCGTTATGCGTTATGCGTTATGCGTTATGCGTTATGCGTTATGCGTTATGCGTTATGCGTTATGCGTTATGCGTTATGCGTTATGCGTTATGCGTTATGCGTTATGCGTTATGCGTTATGCGTTATGCGTTATGCGTGATGCGTTATGACATATGCGTTATGCGTTATGCGTTATGCGTTATGCGTTATGCGTTATGCGTTATGCGTTATGCGTTATGCGTTATGCGTTATGCGTTATGCGTTATGCGTTATGCGTTATGCGTTATGCGTTATGCGTTATGCGTTATGCGTTATGCGTTATGCGTTATGCGTTATGCGTTATGCGTTATGCGTTATGCGTTATGCGTTATGCGTTATGCGTTATGCGTTATGCGTTATGCGTTATGCGTTATGCGTTATGCGTTATGCGTTATGCGTTATGCGTTATGCGTTATGCGTTATGCGTTATGCGTTATGCGTTATGCGTTATGCGTTATGCGTTATGCGTTATGCGTTATGCGTTATGCGTTATGCGTTATGCGTTATGCGTTATGCGTTATGCGTTATGCGTTATGCGTTACGCGTTACGCGTTATGCGTTATGCGTTATGCGTTAAGCGTTATACGTTATGCGATATGCGTTATGCGTTATGGGTTATGCGTTATGCGTTATGCGTTATGCGTTATGCGTTATGCGTTATGCGTTATGCGTTATGCGTTAAGCGTTATACGTTATGCGATATGCGTTATGCGTTATGCGTTATGCGTTATGCGTTATGCGTTATGCGTTATGCGTTATGCGTTATGCGTTATGCGTTATGCGTTATGCGTTATGCGTTATGCGTTATGCGTTATGCGTCAAGCGTTATGCGTTATGCGTTATGCGTTATGCGTTATGCGTTACGCGTTACGCGTTATGCGTTATGCGTTATGCGTTATGCGTTATGCGTTATGCGTTATGCGTTATGCGTTATGCGTTATGCGTTATGCGTTATGCGTTATGCGTTATGCGTTATGCGTTATGCGTTATGCGTTATGCGTTATGCGTTATGCGTTATGCGTTATGCGTTATGCGTTATGCGTTATGCGTTATGCGTTATGCGTTATGCGTTATGTGTTATGCGTTATGCGTTATGTGTTATGCGTTGTGCTTTACGGGTTATGCGATATGCGTTCTGCGTTATGACTTTTTCATTGAACGTTATGCGTTATGCGATATGCGTTATGCGTTATGCGTTATGCGTTATGCGTTATGCGTTATGCGTTATGCGTTATGCGTTATGCGTTATGCGTTATGCGTTATGCGTTATGCGTTATGCGTTATGCGTTATGCGTTATGCGTTATGCGTTATGCGTTATGCGTTATGCGTTATGCGTTATGCGTTATGCGTTATGCGTTATGCGTTATGCGTTATGCGTTATGCGTTATGCGTTATGCGTTATGCGTTATGCGTTATGCGTTATGCGTTATGCGTTATGCGTTATGCGTTATGCGTTCTGCGTTATGCGTCATGCGTTATGCGTTATGCGTTATGCGTTATGCGTTATGCGTTATGCGTTATGCGTTATGCGTTATGCGTTAAGCGTTATGCGTTATGCGTTATGCGTTATGCGTTATGCGTTATGCGTTATGCGTTATGCGTTATGCGTTATGCGTTATGCGTTATGCGTTATGCGTTATGCGTTATGCGTTATGCGTTATGCGTTATGCGTTAAGCGTTATGCGTTATGCGTTATGCGTTATGCGTTATGCGTTATGCGTTATGCGTTATGCGTTATGCGTTATGCGTTATGCGTTATGCGTTATGCGTTATGCGTTATGCGTTATGCGTTATGCGTTATGCGTTATGCGTTATGCGTTATGCGTTATGCGTTATGCGTTATGCGTTATGCGTTATGCGTTATGCGTTATGCGTTATGCGTTATGCGTTATGCGTTATGCGTTATGCGTTATGCGTTATGCGTTATGCGTTATGCGTTATGCGTTATGCGTTATGCGTTATGCGTTATGCGTTATGCGTTATGCGTTATGCGTTATGCGTTATGCGTTATGCGTTATGCGTTATGCGTTATGCGTTATGCGTTATGCACCATGCGTTATCCGTTATGCGTTATCCGTTATGCGTTACGCGTTATGCGTTATGCGTTATGCGTTATGCGTTATGCGTTATGCGTTATGCGTTATGCGTTATGCGTTATGCGTTATGCGTTATGCGTTATGCGTTATGCGTTATGCGTTATGCGTTATGCGTTATGCGTTATGCGTTATGCGTTATGCGTTATGCGTTATGCGTTATGCGTTATGCGTTATGCGTTATGCGTTATGCGTTATGCGTTATGCGTTACGCGTTACGCGTTATGCGTTATGCGTTATGCGTTAAGCGTTATACGTTATGCGATATGCGTTATGCGTTATGGGTTATGCGTTATGCGTTATGCGTTATGCGTTATGCGTTATGCGTTAAGCGTTATGCGTTAAGCGTTATACGTTATGCGATATGCGTTATGCGTTATGCGTTATGCGTTATGCGTTATGCGTTATGCGTTATGCGTTATGCGTTATGCGTTATGCGTTATGCGTTATGCGTTATGCGTTATGCGTTATGCGTTATGCGTTATGCGTTATGCGTTATGCGTTATGCGTTATGCGTTATGCGTCATGCGTTATCCGTTATGCGTTATGTGTTATGCGTTATGCGTTATGCGTTATGCGTTATGCGTTATGCGTTATGCGTTATGCGTTATGCGTTATGCGTTATGCGTTATGCGATATGCGTTATTCGTTATGCGTTATGCGTTATGCGTTATGCGTTATGCGTTATGCGTTATGCGTTATGCGTTATGCGTTACGCGTTACGCGTTACGCGTTATGCGTTATGCGTTATGCGTTATGCGTTATGCGTTATGCGTTATGCGTTATGCGTTATGCGTTATGCGTTATGCGTTATGCGTTATGCGTTATGCGTTATGCGTTATGCGTTATGCGTTATGCGTTATGCGTTATGCGTTATGCGTTATGCGTTATGTGTTATGCGTTATGCGTTATGTGTTATGCGTTGTGCTTTACGGGTTATGCGATATGCGTTCTGCGTTATGACTTTTTCATTGAACGTTATGCGTTATGCGATATGCGTTATGCGTTATGCGTTATGCGTTATGCGTTATGCGTTATGCGTTATGCGTTATGCGTTATGCGTTATGCGTTATGCGTTATGCGTTATGCGTTATGCGTTATGCGTTATGCGTTATGCGTTATGCGTTATGCGTTATGCGTTATGCGTTATGCGTTATGCGTTATGCGTTATGCGTTATGCGTTATGCGTTATGCGTTATGCGTTATGCGTTATGCGTTATGCGTTCTGCGTTATGCGTCATGCGTTATGCGTTATGCGTTATGCGTTATGCGTTATGCGTTATGCGTTATGCGTTATGCGTTATGCGTTATGCGTTATGCGTTAAGCGTTATGCGTTATGCGTTATGCGTTATGCGTTATGCGTTATGCGTTATGCGTTATGCGTTATGCGTTATGCGTTATGCGTTATGCGTTATGCGTTATGCGTTATGCGTTATGCGTTATGCGTTATGCGTTATGCGTTATGCGTTATGCGTTATGCGTTATGCGTTATGCGTTATGCGTTATGCGTTATGCGTTATGCGTTATGCGTTATGCGTTATGCGTTATGCGTTATGCGTTATGCGTTATGCGTTATGCGTTATGCGTTATGCGTTATGCGTTATGCGTTATGCGTTATGCGTTATGCGTTATGCGTTATGCGTTATGCGTTATGCGTTATGCGTTATGCGTTATGCGTTATGCGTTATGCGTTATGCACCATGCGTTATCCGTTATGCGTTACGCGTTATGCCTTATGCGTTATGCGTTATGCGTTATGCGTTAAGCGTTATACGTTATGCGTTATGCGTTATGCGTTAAGCGTTATACGTTATGCGATATGCGTTATGCGTTATGCGTTATGCGTTATGCGTTATGCGTTATGCGTTATGCGTTATGCGTTATGCGTTATGCGTTATGCGTTATGCGTTATGCGTTATGCGTTATGCGTTATGCGTTATGCGTTATGCGTTATGCGTTATGCGTTATGCGTTATGCGTTATGCGTTATGCGTTATGCGTTATGCGTTATGCGTTCTGCGTTATGCGTCATGCGTCATGCGTCATGCGTTATGCGTTATGCGTTATGCGTTATGCGTTATGCGTTATGCGTTATGCGTTATGCGCTATGCGTTATGCGTTATGCGTTATGCGTTATGCGTTATGCGTTATGCGTTATGCGTTATGCGTTATGCGTTATGCGTTATGCGATATGCGTTATGCGTTATGCGTTATGCGTTATGCGTTATGCGTTATGCGTTATGCGTTATGCGTTATGCGTTATGCGTTATGCGTTATGCGTTATGCGTTATGCGTTATGCGTTATGCGTTATGCGTTATGCGTTATGCGTTATGCGTTATGCGTTATGAGTTATGCGTTATGCGTTATGCGTTATGCGTTATGCGTTATGCGTTATGCGTTATGCGTTATGCGTTATGCGTTATGCGTTATGCGTTATGCGTTATGCGTTATGCGTTATGCGTTATGCGTTATGCGTTATGCGTTATGCGTTATGCGTTATGCGTTATGCGTTATGCGTTATGCGTTATGCGTTATGCGTTATGCGTTATGCGTTATGCGTTATGCGTTATGCGTTATGCGTTATGCGTTATGCGTTATGCGTTATGCGTTATGCGTTATGCGTTACGCGTTACGCGTTATGCGTTATGCGTTATGCGTTAAGCGTTATACGTTATGCGTTATGCGTTATGCGTTATGCGTTATGCGTTATGCGTTATGCGTTATGCGTTATGCGTTATGCGTTATGCGTTATGCGTTATGCGTTATGTGTTATGCGTTATGCGTTATGTGTTATGCGTTGTGCTTTACGGGTTATGCGATATGCGTTCTGCGTTATGACTTTTTCATTGAACGTTATGCGTTATGCGATATGCGTTATGCGTTATGCGTTATGCGTTATGCGTTAAGCGTTATACGTTATGCGTTATGCGTTATGCGTTATGCGTTATGCGTTATGCGTTATGCGTTATGCGTTATGCGTTATGCGTTATGCGTTATGCGTTATGCGTTATGTGTTATGCGTTATGCGTTATGTGTTATGCGTTGTGCTTTACGGGTTATGCGATATGCGTTCTGCGTTATGACTTTTTCATTGAACGTTATGCGTTATGCGATATGCGTTATGCGTTATGCGTTATGCGTTATGCGTTATGCGTTATGCGTTATGCGTTATGCGTTATGCGTTATGCGTTATGCGTTATGCGTTATGCGTTATGCGTTATGCGTTATGCGTTATGCGTTATGCGTTATGCGTTATGCGTTATGCGTTATGCGTTATGCGTTATGCGTTATGCGTTATGCGTTATGCGTTATGCGTTATGCGTTATGCGTTATGCGTTATGCGTTCTGCGTTATGCGTCATGCGTTATGCGTTATGCGTTATGCGTTATGCGTTATGCGTTATGCGTTATGCGTTATGCGTTATGCGTTATGCGTTATGCGTTAAGCGTTATGCGTTATGCGTTATGCGTTATGCGTTATGCGTTATGCGTTATGCGTTATGCGTTATGCGTTATGCGTTATGCGTTATGCGTTATGCGTTATGCGTTATGCGTTATGCGTTATGCGTTATGCGTTATGCGTTATGCGTTATGCGTTATGCGTTATGCGTTATGCGTTATGCGTTATGCGTTATGCGTTATGCGTTATGCGTTATGCGTTATGCGTTATGCGTTATGCGTTATGCGTTATGCGTTATGCGTTATGCGTTATGCGTTATGCGTTATGCGTTATGCGTTATGCGTTATGCGTTATGCGTTATGCGTTATGCGTTATGCGTTATGCGTTATGCGTTATGCGTTATGCGTTATGCGTTATGCGTTATGCACCATGCGTTATCCGTTATGCGTTACGCGTTATGCCTTATGCGTTATGCGTTATGCGTTATGCGTTAAGCGTTATACGTTATGCGTTATGCGTTATGCGTTAAGCGTTATACGTTATGCGATATGCGTTATGCGTTATGCGTTATGCGTTATGCGTTATGCGTTATGCGTTATGCGTTATGCGTTATGCGTTATGCGTTATGCGTTATGCGTTATGCGTTATGCGTTATGCGTTATGCGTTATGCGTTATGCGTTATGCGTTATGCGTTATGCGTTATGCGTTATGCGTTATGCGTTATGCGTTATGCGTTATGCGTTCTGCGTTATGCGTCATGCGTCATGCGTCATGCGTTATGCGTTATGCGTTATGCGTTATGCGTTATGCGTTATGCGTTATGCGTTATGCGCTATGCGTTATGCGTTATGCGTTATGCGTTATGCGTTATGCGTTATGCGTTATGCGTTATGCGTTATGCGTTATGCGTTATGCGATATGCGTTATGCGTTATGCGTTATGCGTTATGCGTTATGCGTTATGCGTTATGCGTTATGCGTTATGCGTTATGCGTTATGCGTTATGCGTTATGCGTTATGCGTTATGCGTTATGCGTTATGCGTTATGCGTTATGCGTTATGCGTTATGCGTTATGAGTTATGCGTTATGCGTTATGCGTTATGCGTTATGCGTTATGCGTTATGCGTTATGCGTTATGCGTTATGCGTTATGCGTTATGCGTTATGCGTTATGCGTTATGCGTTATGCGTTATGCGTTATGCGTTATGCGTTATGCGTTATGCGTTATGCGTTATGCGTTATGCGTTATGCGTTATGCGTTATGCGTTATGCGTTATGCGTTATGCGTTATGCGTTATGCGTTATGCGTTATGCGTTATGCGTTATGCGTTATGCGTTATGCGTTATGCGTTACGCGTTACGCGTTATGCGTTATGCGTTATGCGTTAAGCGTTATACGTTATGCGATATGCGTTATGCGTTATGGGTTATGCGTTATGCGTTATGCGTTATGCGTTATGCGTTATGCGTTATGCGTTATGCGTTAAGCGTTATACGTTATGCGATATGCGTTATGCGTTATGCGTTATGCGTTATGCGTTATGCGTTATGCGTTATGCGTTATGCGTTATGCGTTATGCGTTATGCGTTATGCGTTATGCGTTATGCGTTATGCGTTATGCGTTATGCGTTATGCGTTATGCGTTATGCACCATGCGTTATCCGTTATGCGTTATCCGTTATGCGTTACGCGTTATGCCTTATGCGTTATGCGTTATGCGTTATGCGTTAAGCGTTATACGTTATGCGTTATGCGTTATGCGTTATGCGTTAAGCGTTATACGTTATGCGATATGCGTTATGCGTTATGCGTTATGCGTTATGCGTTATGCGTTATGCGTTATGCGTTATGCGTTATGCGTTATGCGTTATGCGTTATGCGTTATGCGTTATGCGTTATGCGTTATGCGTTATGCGTTATGCGTTATGCGTTATGCGTTATGCGTTATGCGTTATGCGTTATGCGTTATGCGTTATGCGTTATGCGTTATGCGTTCTGCGTTATGCGTCATGCGTCATGCGTCATGCGTCATGCGTTATGCGTTATGCGTTATGCGTTATGCGTTATGCGTTATGCGTTATGCGTTATGCGTTATGCGTTATGCGTTATGCGTTATGCGTTATGCGTTATGCGTTATGCGTTATGCGTTATGCGTTATGCGTTATGCGTTATGCGTTATGCGTTATGCGTTATGCGTTATGCGTTATGCGTTATGCGTTATGCGTTATGCGTTATGCGTTATGCGTTATGCGTTATGCGTTATGCGTTATGCGTTATGCGTTATGCGTTATGCGTTATGCGTTATGCGTTATGCGTTATGCGTTATGCGTTATGCGTTATGCGTTATGCGTTATGCGTTATGCGTTATGCGTTATGCGTTATGCGTTATGCGTTATGCGTTATGCGTTATGCGTTATGCGTTATGCGTTATGCGTTATGCGTTATGCGTTATGCGTTATGCGTTATGCGTTATGCGTTATGCGTTATGCGTTATGCGTTATGCGTTATGCGTTATGCGTTATGCGTTATGCGTTATGCGTTATGCACCATGCGTTATCCGTTATGCGTTATCCGTTATGCGTTACGCGTTATGCGTTATGCGTTATGCGTTATGCGTTATGCGTTATGCGTTATGCGTTATGCGTTATGCGTTATGCGTTATGCGTTATGCGTTATGCGTTATGCGTTATGCGTTATGCGTTATGCGTTATGCGTTATGCGTTATGCGTTATGCGTTATGCGTTATGCGTTATGCGTTATGCGTTATGCGTTATGCGTTATGCGTTATGCGTTATGCGTTATGCGTTATGCGTTATGCGTTATGCGTTACGCGTTACGCGTTATGCGTTATGCGTTATGCGTTAAGCGTTATACGTTATGCGATATGCGTTATGCGTTATGGGTTATGCGTTATGCGTTATGCGTTATGCGTTATGCGTTATGCGTTAAGCGTTATGCGTTAAGCGTTATACGTTATGCGATATGCGTTATGCGTTATGCGTTATGCGTTATGCGTTATGCGTTATGCGTTATGCGTTATGCGTTATGCGTTATGCGTTATGCGTTATGCGTTATGCGTTATGCGTTATGCGTTATGCGTTATGCGTTATGCGTTATGCGTTATGCGTTATGCGTTATGCGTCATGCGTTATCCGTTATGCGTTATGTGTTATGCGTTATGCGTTATGCGTTATGCGTTATGCGTTATGCGTTATGCGTTATGCGTTATGCGTTATGCGTTATGCGTTATGCGATATGCGTTATTCGTTATGCGTTATGCGTTATGCGTTATGCGTTATGCGTTATGCGTTATGCGTTATGCGTTATGCGTTACGCGTTACGCGTTACGCGTTATGCGTTATGCGTTATGCGTTATGCGTTATGCGTTATGCGTTATGCGTTATGCGTTATGCGTTATGCGTTATGCGTTATGCGTTATGCGTTATGCGTTATGCGTTATGCGTATGCGTTATGCGTTATGCGTTATGCGTTATGCGTTATGCGTTATGCGTTATGCGTTATGCGTTATGCGTTATGCGTTATGCGTTATGCGTTATGTGTTATGCGTTATGCGTTATGTGTTATGCGTTGTGCTTTACGGGTTATGCGATATGCGTTCTGCGTTATGACTTTTTCATTGAACGTTATGCGTTATGCGATATGCGTTATGCGTTATGCGTTATGCGTTATGCGTTATGCGTTATGCGTTATGCGTTATGCGTTATGCGTTATGCGTTATGCGTTATGCGTTATGCGTTATGCGTTATGCGTTATGCGTTATGCGTTATGCGTTATGCGTTATGCGTTATGCGTTATGCGTTATGCGTTATGCGTTATGCGTTATGCGTTATGCGTTATGCGTTATGCGTTATGCGTTCTGCGTTATGCGTCATGCGTTATGCGTTATGCGTTATGCGTTATGCGTTATGCGTTATGCGTTATGCGTTATGCGTTATGCGTTATGCGTTAAGCGTTATGCGTTATGCGTTATGCGTTATGCGTTATGCGTTATGCGTTATGCGTTATGCGTTATGCGTTATGCGTTATGCGTTATGCGTTATGCGTTATGCGTTATGCGTTATGCGTTATGCGTTATGCGTTATGCGTTATGCGTTATGCGTTATGCGTTATGCGTTATGCGTTATGCGTTATGCGTTATGCGTTATGCGTTATGCGTTATGCGTTATGCGTTATGCGTTATGCGTTATGCGTTATGCGTTATGCGTTATGCGTTATGCGTTATGCGTTATGCGTTATGCGTTATGCGTTATGCGTTATGCGTTATGCGTTATGCGTTATGCGTTATGCGTTATGCGTTATGCGTTATGCGTTATGCACCATGCGTTATCCGTTATGCGTTACGCGTTATGCCTTATGCGTTATGCGTTATGCGTTATGCGTTAAGCGTTATACGTTATGCGTTATGCGTTATGCGTTAAGCGTTATACGTTATGCGATATGCGTTATGCGTTATGCGTTATGCGTTATGCGTTATGCGTTATGCGTTATGCGTTATGCGTTATGCGTTATGCGTTATGCGTTATGCGTTATGCGTTATGCGTTATGCGTTATGCGTTATGCGTTATGCGTTATGCGTTATGCGTTATGCGTTATGCGTTATGCGTTATGCGTTATGCGTTATGCGTTATGCGTTATGCGTTCTGCGCGTTATGCGTCATGCGTCATGCGTCATGCGTTATGCGTTATGCGTTATGCGTTATGCGTTATGCGTTATGCGTTATGCGTTATGCGCTATGCGTTATGCGTTATGCGTTATGCGTTATGCGTTATGCGTTATGCGTTATGCGTTATGCGTTATGCGTTATGCGTTATGCGTTATGCGTTATGCGTTATGCGTTATGCGTTATGCGTTATGCGTTATGCGTTATGCGTTATGCGTTATGCGTTATGCGTTATGCGTTATGCGTATGCGTTAAGCGTTATACGTTATGCGTTATGCGTTATGCGTTATGCGTTATGCGTTATGCGTTATGCGTTATGCGTTATGCGTTATGCGTTATGCGTTATGCGTTATGCGTTATGCGTTATGCACCATGCGTTATCCGTTATGCGTTATCCGTTATGCGTTACGCGTTATGCCTATGCGTTATGCGTTATGCGTTATGCGTTAAGCGTTATACGTTATGCGTTATGCGTTATGCGTTATGCGTTAAGCGTTATACGTTATGCGATATGCGTTATGCGTTATGCGTTATGCGTTATGCGTTATGCGTTATGCGTTATGCGTTATGCGTTATGCGTTATGCGTTATGCGTTATGCGTTATGCGTTATGCGTTATGCGTTATGCGTTATGCGTTATGCGTTATGCGTTATGCGTTATGCGTTATGCGTTATGCGTTATGCGTTATGCGTTATGCGTTATGCGTTATGCGTTCTGCGTTATGCGTCATGCGTCATGCGTCATGCGTTATGCGTTATGCGTTATGCGTTATGCGTTATGCGTTATGCGTTATGCGTTATGCGTTATGCGTTATGCGTTATGCGTTATGCGTTATGCGTTATGCGTATGCGTTATGCGTTATGCGTTATGCGTTATGCGTTATGCGTTATGCGTTATGCGTTATGCGTTATGCGTTATGCGTTATGCGTTATGCGTTATGCGTTATGCGTTATGCGTTATGCGTTATGCGTTATGCGTTATGCGTTATGCGTTATGCGTTATGCGTTATGCGTTATGCGTTATGCGTTATGCGTTATGCGTTATGCGTTATGCGTTATGCGTTATGCGTTATGCGTTATGCGTTATGCGTTATGCGTTATGCGTTATGCGTTATGCGTTATGCGTTATGCGTTATGCGTTATGCGTTATGCGTTATGCGTTATGCGTTATGCGTTATGCGTTATGCGTTATGCGTTATGCGTTATGCGTTATGCGTTATGCGTTATGCGTTACGCGTTACGCGTTATGCGTTATGCGTTATGCGTTAAGCGTTATACGTTATGCGATATGCGTTATGCGTTATGGGTTATGCGTTATGCGTTATGCGTTATGCGTTATGCGTTATGCGTTATGCGTTAAGCGTTATACGTTATGCGATATGCGTTATGCGTTATGCGTTATGCGTTATGCGTTATGCGTTATGCGTTATGCGTTATGCGTTATGCGTTATGCGTTATGCGTTATGCGTTATGCGTTATGCGTTATGCGTTATGCGTTATGCGTTATGCGTTATGCGTTATGCGTTATGCGTTATGCGTTATGCGTTATGCGTTCTGCGTTATGCGTCATGCGTTATGCGTTATGCGTTATGCGTTATGCGTTATGCGTTATGCGTTATGCGTTATGCGTTATGCGTTATGCGTTATGCGTTAAGCGTTATGCGTTATGCGTTATGCGTTATGCGTTATGCGTTATGCGTTATGCGTTATGCGTTATGCGTTATGCGTTATGCGTTATGCGTTATGCGTTATGCGTTATGCGTTATGCGTTATGCGTTATGCGTTATGCGTTATGCGTTATGCGTTATGCGTTATGCGTTATGCGTTATGCGTTATGCGTTATGCGTTATGCGTTATGCGTTATGCGTTATGCGTTATGCGTTATGCGTTATGCGTTATGCGTTATGCGTTATGCGTTATGCGTTATGCGTGATGCACCATGCGTTATCCGTTATGCGTTATCCGTTATGCGTTACGCGTTATGCCTTATGCGTTATGCGTTATGCGTTAAGCGTTATACGTTATGCGTTATGCGTTATGCGTTAAGCGTTATACGTTATGCGATATGCGTTATGCGTTATGCGTTATGCGTTATGCGTTATGCGTTATGCGTTATGCGTTATGCGTTATGCGTTATGCGTTATGCGTTATGCGTTATGCGTTATGCGTTATGCGTTATGCGTTATGTGTTATGCGTTATGCGTTATGTGTTATGCGTTGTGCTTTACGGGTTATGCGATATGCGTTCTGCGTTATGACTTTTTCATTGAACGTTATGCGTTATGCGATATGCGTTATGCGTTATGCGTTATGCGTTATGCGTTATGCGTTATGCGTTATGCGTTATGCGTTATGCGTTATGCGTTATGCGTTATGCGTTATGCGTTATGCGTTATGCGTTATGCGTTATGCGTTATGCGTTATGCGTTATGCGTTATGCGTTATGCGTTATGCGTTATGCGTTATGCGTTATGCGTTATGCGTTATGCGTTATGCGTTATGCGTTATGCGTTATGCGTTATGCGTTATGCGTTATGCGTTCTGCGTTATGCGTCATGCGTTATGCGTTATGCGTTATGCGTTATGCGTTATGCGTTATGCGTTATGCGTTATGCGTTATGCGTTATGCGTTATGCGTTAAGCGTTATGCGTTATGCGTTATGCGTTATGCGTTATGCGTTATGCGTTATGCGTATGCGTTATGCGTTATGCGTTATGCGTTATGCGTTATGCGTTATGCGTTATGCGTTATGCGTTATGCGTTATGCGTTATGCGTTATGCGTTATGCGTTATGCGTTATGCGTTATGCGTTATGCGTTATGCGTTATGCGTTATGCGTTATGCGTTATGCGTTATGCGTTATGCGTTATGCGTTATGCGTTATGCGTTATGCGTTATGCGTTATGCGTTATGCGTTATGCGTTATGCGTGATGCACCATGCGTTATCCGTTATGCGTTATCCGTTATGCGTTACGCGTTATGCCTTATGCGTTATGCGTTATGCGTTATGCGTTAAGCGTTATACGTTATGCGTTATGCGTTATGCGTTAAGCGTTATACGTTATGCGATATGCGTTATGCGTTATGCGTTATGCGTTATGCGTTATGCGTTATGCGTTATGCGTTATGCGTTATGCGTTATGCGTTATGCGTTATGCGTTATGCGTTATGCGTTATGCGTTATGCGTTATGCGTTATGCGTTATGCGTTATGCGTTATGCGTTATGCGTTATGCGTTATGCGTTATGCGTTATGCGTTATGCGTTATGCGTTATGCGTTATGCGTTATGCGTTATGCGTTATGCGTTATGCGTTATGCGTTCTGCGTTATGCGTCATGCGTTATGCGTTATGCGTTATGCGTTATGCGTTATGCGTTATGCGTTATGCGTTATGCGTTATGCGTTATGCGTTATGCGTTAAGCGTTATGCGTTATGCGTTATGCGTTATGCGTTATGCGTTATGCGTTATGCGTTATGCGTTATGCGTTATGCGTTATGCGTTATGCGTTATGCGTTATGCGTTATGCGTTATGCGTTATGCGTTATGCGTTATGCGTTATGCGTTATGCGTTATGCGTTATGCGTTATGCGTTATGCGTTATGCGTTATGCGTTATGCGTTATGCGTTATGCGTTATGCGTTATGCGTTATGCGTTATGCGTTATGCGTTATGCGTGATGCACCATGCGTTATCCGTTATGCGTTATCCGTTATGCGTTACGCGTTATGCCTTATGCGTTATGCGTTATGCGTTATGCGTTAAGCGTTATACGTTATGCGTTATGCGTTATGCGTTAAGCGTTATACGTTATGCGATATGCGTTATGCGTTATGCGTTATGCGTTATGCGTTATGCGTTATGCGTTATGCGTTATGCGTTATGCGTTATGCGTTATGCGTTATGCGTTATGCGTTATGCGTTATGCGTTATGCGTTATGTGTTATGCGTTATGCGTTATGTGTTATGCGTTGTGCTTTACGGGTTATGCGATATGCGTTCTGCGTTATGACTTTTTCATTGAACGTTATGCGTTATGCGATATGCGTTATGCGTTATGCGTTATGCGTTATGCGTTATGCGTTATGCGTTATGCGTTATGCGTTATGCGTTATGCGTTATGCGTTATGCGTTATGCGTTATGCGTTATGCGTTATGCGTTATGCGTTATGCGTTATGCGTTATGCGTTATGCGTTATGCGTTATGCGTTATGCGTTATGCGTTATGCGTTATGCGTTATGCGTTATGCGTTATGCGTTATGCGTTATGCGTTATGCGTTATGCGTTATGCGTTATGCGTTATGCGTTATGCGTTCTGCGTTATGCGTCATGCGTTATGCGTTATGCGTTATGCGTTATGCGTTATGCGTTATGCGTTATGCGTTATGCGTTATGCGTTATGCGTTAAGCGTTATGCGTTATGCGTTATGCGTTATGCGTTATGCGTTATGCGTTATGCGTTATGCGTTATGCGTTATGCGTTATGCGTTATGCGTTATGCGTTATGCGTTATGCGTTATGCGTTATGCGTTATGCGTTATGCGTTATGCGTTATGCGTTATGCGTTATGCGTTATGCGTTATGCGTTATGCGTTATGCGTTATGCGTTATGCGTTATGCGTTATGCGTTATGCGTTATGCGTTATGCGTTATGCGTTATGCGTTATGCGTTATGCGTTATGCGTGATGCACCATGCGTTATCCGTTATGCGTTATCCGTTATGCGTTACGCGTTATGCCTTATGCGTTATGCGTTATGCGTTATGCGTTAAGCGTTATACGTTATGCGTTATGCGTTATGCGTTAAGCGTTATACGTTATGCGATATGCGTTATGCGTTATGCGTTATGCGTTATGCGTTATGCGTTATGCGTTATGCGTTATGCGTTATGCGTTATGCGTTATGCGTTATGCGTTATGCGTTATGCGTTATGCGTTATGCGTTATGCGTTATGCGTTATGCGTTATGCGTTATGCGTTATGCGTTATGCGTTATGCGTTATGCGTTATGCGTTATGCGTTATGCGTTATGCGTATGCGTTATGCGTTATGCGTTATGCGTTATGCGTTCTGCGTTATGCGTCATGCGTCATGCGTCATGCGTTATGCGTTATGCGTTATGCGTTATGCGTTATGCGTTATGCGTTATGCGTTATGCGTTATGCGTTATGCGTTATGCGTTATGCGTTATGCGTTATGCGTTATGCGTTATGCGTTATGCGTTATGCGTTATGCGTTATGCGTTATGCGTTATGCGTTATGCGTTATGCGTTATGCGTTATGCGTTATGCGTTATGCGTGCGTTATGCGTTATGCGTTATGCGTTATGCGTTATGCGTTATGCGTTATGCGTTATGCGTTATGCGTTATGCGTTATGCGTTATGCGTTATGCGTTATGCGTTATGCGTTATGCGTTATGCGTTATGCGTTATGCGTTATGCGTTATGCGTTATGCGTTATGCGTTATGCGTTATGCGTTATGCGTTATGCGTTATGCGTTATGCGTTATGCGTTATGCGTTATGCGTTATGCGTTATGCGTTATGCGTTATGCGTTATGCGTTATGCGTTATGCGTTATGCGTTATGCGTTATGCGTTACGCGTTACGCGTTATGCGTTATGCGTTATGCGTTAAGCGTTATACGTTATGCGATATGCGTTACGCGTTATGGGTTATGCGTTATGCGTTATGCGTTATGCGTTATGCGTTATGCGTTATGCGTTATGCGTTAAGCGTTATACGTTATGCGATATGCGTTATGCGTTATGCGTTATGCGTTATGCGTTATGCGTTATGCGTTATGCGTTATGCGTTATGCGTTATGCGTTATGCGTTATGCGTTATGCGTTATGCGTTATGCATTATGCGTTATGCGTTATGCGTTATGCGTCATGCGTTATCCGTTATGCGTTATGTGTTATGCGTTATGCGTTATGCGTTATGCGTTATGCGTTATGCGTTATGCGTTATGCGTTATGCGTTATGCGTTATGCGTTATGCGTTATGCGTTATGCGTTATGCGTTATGCGTTATGCGTTATGCGTTATGCGTTATGCGTTATGCGTTATGCGTTATGCGATATGCGTTATTCGTTATGCGTTATGCGTTATGCGTTATGCGTTATGCGTTATGCGTTATGCGTTATGCGTTACGCGATACGCGTTATGCGTTATGCGTTATGCGTTATGCGTTATGCGTTATGCGTTATGCGTTATGCGTTATGCGTTATGCGTTATGCGTTATGCGTTATGCGTTATGCGTTATGCGTTAAGCGTTATGCGTTATGCGTTATGCGTTATGCGTTATGCGTTATGCGTTATGCGTTATGCGTTATGCGTTATGCGTTATGCGTTATGCGTTATGCGTTATGTGTTATGCGTTATGCGTTATGTGTTATGCGTTGTGCTTTACGGGTTATGCGATATGCGTTCTGCGTTATGACTTTTTCATTGAACGTTATGCGTTATGCGATATGCGTTATGCGTTATGCGTTATGCGTTATGCGTTATGCGTTATGCGTTATGCGTTATGCGTTATGCGTTATGCGTTATGCGTTATGCGTTATGCGTTATGCGTTATGCGTTATGCGTTATGCGTTATGCGTTATGCGTTATGCGTTATGCGTTATGCGTTATGCTTTATGCGTTATGCGTTCTGCGTTATGCGTCATGCGTTATGCGTTATGCGTTATGCGTTATGCGTTATGCGTTATGCGTTATGCGTTATGCGTTATGCGTTATGCGTTAAGCGTTATGCGTTATGCGTTATGCGTTATGCGTTATGCGTTATGCGTTATGCGTTATGCGTTATGCGTTATGCGTTATGCGTTATGCGTTATGCGTTATGCGTTATGCGTTATGCGTTATGCGTTATGCGTTATGCGTTATGCGTTATGCGTTATGCGTTATGCGTTATGCGTTATGCGTTATGCGTTATGCGTTATGCGTTATGCGTTATTCGTTATGCGTTATGCGTTATGCGTTATGCGTTATGCGTTATGCGTTATGCGTTATGCGTTATGCGTTATGCGTTATGCGTTATGCGTTATGCGTTATGCACCATGCGTTATCCGTTATGCGTTATCCGTTATGCGTTACGCGTTATGCCTTATGCGTTATGCGTTATGCGTTAAGCGTTATACGTTATGCGTTATGCGTTATGCGTTAAGCGTTATACGTTATGCGATATGCGTTATGCGTTATGCGTTATGCGTTATGCGTTATGCGTTATGCGTTATGCGTTATGCGTTATGCGTTATGCGTTATGCGTTATGCGTTATGCGTTATGCGTTATGCGTTATGCGTTATGCGTTATGCGTTATGCGTTATGCGTTATGCGTTATGCGATATGCGTTATTCGTTATGCGTTATGCGTTATGCGTTATGCGTTATGCGTTATGCGTTATGCGTTATGCGTTATGCGTTACGCGTTACGCGTTATGCGTTATGCGTTATGCGTTATGCGTTATGCGTTATGCGTTATGCGTTATGCGTTATGCGTTATGCGTTATGCGTTATGCGTTATGCGTTATGCGTTATGCGTTATGCGTTATGCGTTATGCGTTATGCGTTATGCGTTATGCGTTATGCGTTATGCGTTATGCGTTATGCGTTATGCGTTATGCGTTATGCGTTATGCGTTATGCGTTATGCGTTATGCGTTATGCGTTATGCGTTATGCGTTATGTGTTATGCGTTATGCGTTATGTGTTATGCGTTGTGCTTTACGGGTTATGCGATATGCGTTCTGCGTTATGACTTTTTCATTGAACGTTATGCGTTATGCGATATGCGTTATGCGTTATGCGTTATGCGTTATGCGTTATGCGTTATGCGTTATGCGTTATGCGTTATGCGTTATGCGTTATGCGTTATGCGTTATGCGTTATGCGTTATGCGTTATGCGTTATGCGTTATGCGTTATGCGTTATGCGTTATGCGTTATGCGTTATGCGTTATGCGTTATGCGTTATGCGTTATGCGTTATGCGTTATGCGTTATGCGTTATGCGTTATGCGTTATGCGTTATGCGTTATGCGTTCTGCGTTATGCGTCATGCGTTATGCGTTATGCGTTATGCGTTATGCGTTATGCGTTATGCGTTATGCGTTATGCGTTATGCGTTATGCGTTAAGCGTTATGCGTTATGCGTTATGCGTTATGCGTTATGCGTTATGCGTTATGCGTTATGCGTTATGCGTTATGCGTTATGCGTTATGCGTTATGCGTTATGCGTTATGCGTTATGCGTTATGCGTTATGCGTTATGCGTTATGCGTTATGCGTTATGCGTTATGCGTTATGCGTTATGCGTTATGCGTTATGCGTTATGCGTTATGCGTTATGCGTTATGCGTTATGCGTTATGCGTTATGCGTTATGCGTTATGCGTTATGCGTTATGCGTTATGCGTTATGCGTTATGCGTTATGCGTTATGCGTTATGCGTTATGCGTTATGCGTTATGCGTTATGCGTTATGCGTTATGCGTTATGCGTTATGCGTTATGCACCATGCGTTATCCGTTATGCGTTATCCGTTATGCGTTACGCGTTATGCCTTATGCGTTATGCGTTATGCGTTATGCGTTAAGCGTTATACGTTATGCGTTATGCGTTATGCGTTAAGCGTTATACGTTATGCGATATGCGTTATGCGTTATGCGTTATGCGTTATGCGTTATGCGTTATGCGTTATGCGTTATGCGTTATGCGTTATGCGTTATGCGTTATGCGTTATGCGTTATGCGTTATGCGTTATGCGTTATGCGTTATGCGTTATGCGTTATGCGTTATGCGTTATGCGTTATGCGTTATGCGTTATGCGTTATGCGTTATGCGTTATGCGTTATGCGTTATGCGTTATGCGTTATGCGTTATGCGTTATGCGTTATGCGTTATGCGTTATGCGTTATGCGTTATGCGTTATGCGTTATGCGTTATGCATTATGCGTTATGCGTTATGCGTTATGCGTCATGCGTTATCCGTTATGCGTTATGTGTTATGCGTTATGCGTTATGCGTTATGCGTTATGCGTTATGCGTTATGCGTTATGCGTTATGCGTTATGCGTTATGCGTTATGCGTTATGCGTTATGCGTTATGCGTTATGCGTTATGCGTTATGCGTTATGCGTTATGCGTTATGCGTTATGCGTTATGCGTTATGCGTTATGCGATATGCGTTATTCGTTATGCGTTATGCGTTATGCGTTATGCGTTATGCGTTATGCGTTATGCGTTATGCGTTATGCGTTATGCGTTACGCGATACGCGTTATGCGTTATGCGTTATGCGTTATGCGTTATGCGTTATGCGTTATGCGTTATGCGTTATGCGTTATGCGTTCTGCGTTATGCGTCATGCGTTATGCGTTAAGCGTTATGCGTTATGCGTTATGCGTTATGCGTTATGCGTTATGCGTTATGCGTTATGCGTTATGCGTTATGTGTTATGCGTTATGCGTTATGTGTTATGCGTTGTGCTTTACGGGTTATGCGATATGCGTTCTGCGTTATGACTTTTTCATTGAACGTTATGCGTTATGCGATATGCGTTATGCGTTATGCGTTATGCGTTATGCGTTATGCGTTATGCGTTATGCGTTATGCGTTATGCGTTATGCGTTATGCGTTATGCGTTATGCGTTATGCGTTATGCGTTATGCGTTATGCGTTATGCGTTATGCGTTATGCGTTATGCGTCATGCGTTATGCGTCATGCGTTATCCGTTATGCGTTATGCGTTATGCGTTATGCGTTATGCGTTATGCGTCATGCGTTACGCGTTATGGGTTATGCGTTATGCGTTATGCGTTATGCGTTATGCGTTATGCGTTATGCGTTATGCGTTATGCGTCATGCGTTATGCGTCATGCGTTATCCGTTATGCGTTATGCGTTATGCGTTATGCGTTATGCGTTATGCGTCATGCGTTATCCGTTATGCGTTATGCGTTATGCGTTATGCGTTATGCGTTATGCGTGATTGCGTTATGCGTTATGCGTTATGCGTTATGCGTTATGCGTTATGCGTTATGCGTTATGCGTTATGCGTTATGCGTTATGCGTTATGCGTTAAGCGTTATGCGTTATGCGTTATGCGTTATGCGTTATGCGTTATGCGTTATGCGTTATGCGTTATGCGTTATGCGTTATGCGTTATGCGTTATGCGTTATGCGTTATGCGTTATGCGTTATGCGTTATGCGTTATGCGTTATGCGTTATGCGTTATGCGTTATGCGTTATGCGTTATGCGTTATGCGTTATGCGTTATGCGTTATGCGTTATTCGTTATGCGTTATGCGTTATGCGTTATGCGTTATGCGTTATGCGTTATGCGTTATGCGTTATGCGTTATGCGTTATGCGTTATGCGTTATGCGTTATGCACCATGCGTTATCCGTTATGCGTTATCCGTTATGCGTTACGCGTTATGCCTTATGCGTTATGCGTTATGCGTTAAGCGTTATACGTTATGCGTTATGCGTTATGCGTTAAGCGTTATACGTTATGCGATATGCGTTATGCGTTATGCGTTATGCGTTATGCGTTATGCGTTATGCGTTATGCGTTATGCGTTATGCGTTATGCGTTATGCGTTATGCGTTATGCGTTATGCGTTATGCGTTATGCGTTATGCGTTATGCGTTATGCGTTATGCGTTATGCGTTATGCGATATGCGTTATTCGTTATGCGTTATGCGTTATGCGTTATGCGTTATGCGTTATGCGTTATGCGTTATGCGTTATGCGTTACGCGTTACGCGTTATGCGTTATGCGTTATGCGTTATGCGTTATGCGTTATGCGTTATGCGTTATGCGTTATGCGTTATGCGTTATGCGTTATGCGTTATGCGTTATGCGTTATGCGTTATGCGTTATGCGTTATGCGTTATGCGTTATGCGTTATGCGTTATGCGTTATGCGTTATGCGTTATGCGTTATGCGTTATGCGTTATGCGTTATGCGTTATGCGTTATGCGTTATGCGTTATGCGTTATGCGTTATGCGTTATGTGTTATGCGTTATGCGTTATGTGTTATGCGTTGTGCTTTACGGGTTATGCGATATGCGTTCTGCGTTATGACTTTTTCATTGAACGTTATGCGTTATGCGATATGCGTTATGCGTTATGCGTTATGCGTTATGCGTTATGCGTTATGCGTTATGCGTTATGCGTTATGCGTTATGCGTTATGCGTTATGCGTTATGCGTTATGCGTTATGCGTTATGCGTTATGCGTTATGCGTTATGCGTTATGCGTTATGCGTTATGCGTTATGCGTTATGCGTTATGCGTTATGCGTTATGCGTTATGCGTTATGCGTTATGCGTTATGCGTTATGCGTTATGCGTTATGCGTTATGCGTTCTGCGTTATGCGTCATGCGTTATGCGTTATGCGTTATGCGTTATGCGTTATGCGTTATGCGTTATGCGTTATGCGTTATGCGTTATGCGTTAAGCGTTATGCGTTATGCGTTATGCGTTATGCGTTATGCGTTATGCGTTATGCGTTATGCGTTATGCGTTATGCGTTATGCGTTATGCGTTATGCGTTATGCGTTATGCGTTATGCGTTATGCGTTATGCGTTATGCGTTATGCGTTATGCGTTATGCGTTATGCGTTATGCGTTATGCGTTATGCGTTATGCGTTATGCGTTATGCGTTATGCGTTATGCGTTATGCGTTATGCGTTATGCGTTATGCGTTATGCGTTATGCGTTATGCGTTATGCGTTATGCGTTATGCGTTATGCGTTATGCGTTATGCGTTATGCGTTATGCGTTATGCGTTATGCGTTATGCGTTATGCGTTATGCGTTATGCGTTATGCACCATGCGTTATCCGTTATGCGTTATCCGTTATGCGTTACGCGTTATGCCTTATGCGTTATGCGTTATGCGTTATGCGTTAAGCGTTATACGTTATGCGTTATGCGTTATGCGTTAAGCGTTATACGTTATGCGATATGCGTTATGCGTTATGCGTTATGCGTTATGCGTTATGCGTTATGCGTTATGCGTTATGCGTTATGCGTTATGCGTTATGCGTTATGCGTTATGCGTTATGCGTTATGCGTTATGCGTTATGCGTTATGCGTTATGCGTTATGCGTTATGCGTTATGCGTTATGCGTTATGCGTTATGCGTTATGCGTTATGCGTTATGCGTTATGCGTTATGCGTTATGCGTTATGCGTTATGCGTTATGCGTTATGCGTTATGCGTTATGCGTTATGCGTTATGCGTTATGCGTTATGCGTTATGCATTATGCGTTATGCGTTATGCGTTATGCGTCATGCGTTATCCGTTATGCGTTATGTGTTATGCGTTATGCGTTATGCGTTATGCGTTATGCGTTATGCGTTATGCGTTATGCGTTATGCGTTATGCGTTATGCGTTATGCGTTATGCGTTATGCGTTATGCGTTATGCGTTATGCGTTATGCGTTATGCGTTATGCGTTATGCGTTATGCGTTATGCGTTATGCGTTATGCGATATGCGTTATTCGTTATGCGTTATGCGTTATGCGTTATGCGTTATGCGTTATGCGTTATGCGTTATGCGTTATGCGTTATGCGTTACGCGATACGCGTTATGCGTTATGCGTTATGCGTTATGCGTTATGCGTTATGCGTTATGCGTTATGCGTTATGCGTTATGCGTTCTGCGTTATGCGTCATGCGTTATGCGTTAAGCGTTATGCGTTATGCGTTATGCGTTATGCGTTATGCGTTATGCGTTATGCGTTATGCGTTATGCGTTATGTGTTATGCGTTATGCGTTATGTGTTATGCGTTGTGCTTTACGGGTTATGCGATATGCGTTCTGCGTTATGACTTTTTCATTGAACGTTATGCGTTATGCGATATGCGTTATGCGTTATGCGTTATGCGTTATGCGTTATGCGTTATGCGTTATGCGTTATGCGTTATGCGTTATGCGTTATGCGTTATGCGTTATGCGTTATGCGTTATGCGTTATGCGTTATGCGTTATGCGTTATGCGTTATGCGTTATGCGTCATGCGTTATGCGTCATGCGTTATCCGTTATGCGTTATGCGTTATGCGTTATGCGTTATGCGTTATGCGTCATGCGTTACGCGTTATGGGTTATGCGTTATGCGTTATGCGTTATGCGTTATGCGTTATGCGTTATGCGTTATGCGTTATGCGTCATGCGTTATGCGTCATGCGTTATCCGTTATGCGTTATGCGTTATGCGTTATGCGTTATGCGTTATGCGTCATGCGTTATCCGTTATGCGTTATGCGTTATGCGTTATGCGTTATGCGTTATGCGTGATTGCGTTATGCGTTATGCGTTATGCGTTATGCGTTATGCGTTATGCGTTATGCGTTATTCGTTATGCGTTATGCGTTATGCGTTATGCGTTATGCGTTATGCGATATGCGTTATTCGTTATGCGTTATGCGTTATGCGTTATGCGTTATGCGTTATGCGTTATGCGTTATGCGTTATGCGTTATGCGTTATGCGTTATGCGTTATGCGTCATGCGTTATGCGTTATGCGTTATGCGTTATGCGTTATGCGTTATGCGTTATGCGTTATGCGTTATGCGTTATGCGTTATGCGTTATGCGTTATGCGTTATGCGTTATGCGTTATGCGTTATGCGTTATGCGTTATGCGTTATGCGTTATGCGTTATGCGTTATGCGTTATGCGTTATGCGTTATGCGTTATGCGTTATGCGTTATGCGTTATGCGTTATGCGTTATGCGTTATGCGTTATGCGTTATGCGTTATGCGTTATGCGTTATGCGTTATGCGTTATGCGTTATGCGTTATGCGTTATGCGTTATGCGTTATGCGTTATGCGTTATGCGTTATGCGTTATGCGTTATGCGTTATGCGTTATGCGTTATGCGTTATGCGTTATGCGTTATGCGTTATGCGTTATGCGTTATGCGTTATGCGTTATGCGTTATGCGTTATGCGTTATGCGTTATGCGTTATGCGTTATGCGTTATGCGTTATGCGTTATGCGTTATGCGTTATGCGTTATGCGTTATGCGTTATGCGTTATGCGTTATGCGTTATGCGTTATTGCGTTATGCGTTATGCGTTATGCGTTATGCGTTATGCGTTATGCGTTATGCGTCATGCGTTATCCGTTATGCGTTATGCGTTATGCGTTATGCGTTATGCGTTATGCGTCATGCGTTATCCGTTATGCGTTATGCGTTATGCGTTATGCGTTATGCGTTATGCGTTATGCGTTATGCGTTATGCGTTATGCGTTATGCGTTATTCGTTATGCGTTATGCGTTATGCGTTATGCGTTATGCGTTATGCGATATGCGTTATTCGTTATGCGTTATGCTTTATGCGTTATGCGTTATGCGTTATGCGTTATGCGTTATGCGTTATGCGTTATGCGTTATGCGTTATGCGTTATGCGTTATGCGTTATGCGTTATGCGTTATGCGTTATGCGTTATGCGTTATGCGTTATGCGTTATGCGTCATGCGTTATGCGTTATGCGTTCTGCGTTATGCGTCATGCGTTATGCGTTATGCGTTATGCGTTATGCGTTATGCGTTATGCGTTATGCGTTATGCGTTATGCGTTATGCGTTATGCGTTATGCGTTATGCGTTATGCGTTATGCGTTATGCGTTATGCGTTATGCGTTATGCGTTATGCGTTATGCGTTATGCGTTATGCGTTATGCGTTATGCGTTATGCGTTATGCGTTATGCGTTATGCGTTATGCGTTATGCGTTATGCGTTATGCGTTATGCGTTATGCGTTATGCGTTATGCGTTATGCGTTATGCGTTATGCGTTATGCGTTATGCGTTATGCGTTATGCGTTATGCGTTATGCGTTATGCGTTATGCGTTATGCGTTATGCGTTATGCGTTATGCGTTATGCGTTATGCGTTATGCGTTATGCGTTATGCGTTATGCGTTATGCGTTATGCGTTATGCGTTATGCGTTATGCGTTATGCGTTATGCGTTATGCGTTATGCGTTATGCGTTATGCGTTATGCGTTATGCGTTATGCGTTATGCGTTATGCGTTATGCGTTATGCGTCATGCGTTATCCGTTATGCGTTATGCGTTATGCGTTATGCGTTATGCGTTATGCGTCATGCGTTATCCGTTATGCGTTATGCGTTATGCGTTATGCGTTATGCGTTATGCGTTATGCGTTATGCGTTATGCGTTATGCGTTATGCGTTATTCGTTATGCGTTATGCGTTATGCGTTATGCGTTATGCGTTATGCGATATGCGTTATTCGTTATGCGTTATGCGTTATGCGTTATGCGTTATGCGTTATGCGTTATGCGTTATGCGTTATGCGTTATGCGTTATGCGTTATGCGTTATGCGTTATGCGTTATGCGTTATGCGTTATGCGTTATGCGTTATGCGTTATGCGTTATGCGTTATGCGTCATGCGTTATGCGTTATGCGTTCTGCGTTATGCGTCATGCGTCATGCGTTATGCGTTATGCGTTATGCGTTATGCGTTATGCGTTATGCGTTATGCGTTATGCGTTATGCGTTATGCGTTATGCGTTATGCGTTATGCGTTATGCGTTATGCGTTATGCGTTATGCGTTATGCGTTATGCGTTATGCGTTATGCGTTATGCGTTATGCGTTATGCGTTATGCGTTATGCGTTATGCGTTATGCGTTATGCGTTATGCGTTATGCGTTATGCGTTATGCGTTATGCGTTATGCGTTATGCGTTATGCGTTATGCGTTATGCGTTATGCGTTATGCGTTATGCGTTATGCGTTATGCGTTATGCGTTATGCGTTATGCGTTATGCGTTATGCGTTATGCGTTATGCGTTATGCGTTATGCGTTATGCGTTATGCGTTATGCGTTATGCGTTATGCGTTATGCGTTATGCGTTATGCGTTATGCGTTATGCGTTATGCGTTATGCGTTATGCGTTATGCGTTATGCGTTATGCGTTATGCGTTATGCGTTATGCGTTATGCGTTCTGCGTTATGCGTCATGCGTTATGCGTTATGCGTTATGCGTTATGCGTTATGCGTTATGCGTTATGCGTTACGCGTTACGCGTTATGCGTTATGTGTTAAACGCGAACGATACAGTTTCGTATGATTCAGCGCCGCGACCACCCCCCTCGTCGTCCCTACAGCACCGCGGCGAGTCTTCACCTCGAAGCGAGCTCCCGTATGTGTGTACGGTGGGGGAATCCACCGATTACCGGTAAATAGGACCCCCAGCCAGTTTGAAGGCGCGTTCCGTTGTAACCTCCTCTGCGAGTACACACGCGAATTATATAATAGCTACGAGCAAGTTTCAAAAACGACCGATAATCTCCTCTGCGAGAAACACGTAGAATAATCTCCCCTGCGAGCTCTGTTCTTTCGGGTTAAAGTGCGTCCGTAGCCTCAGCAACAATAAAGTGCTTGTTTTGTGAACCGTAACACGCGGGTGGAACGATTGACTGAAACCTCTCACGAATATCCAATCTCCGACCGAATTTTCTCCTGTCCTTCTTCACGCGAGTCCAACGCATTTATCGTTCACGGATCCTCAGTTCCCTAAAGGGTTCGTGTAACAGTTTTTGGTCCTTCGAGCCGGATTAGTGAAGAAACCTGGATCGTTCGGAAAACGTTAGAGGCGAAACCAACCGTCCATTTCAAACGTTCGTGTCGGGTCTCGTGACTTTCAAAGTAAAAACACGCTGTGAACATGAATACAAGTGTCACGGAGACCTTCGAAGCGGTGCTGGAGCGGCAAACACAGGCGTTTGCTCAACTCACGAAAATATTGGCGAATACGAAGAAAAAAGGGGTCGACAACTACACCGTGGAGTATCTGGACACCAGGCTGACCATGTATCAGGAGACCTGGACCCAGATTACTTCTTTCAACGGGTACCTCCAAGCGTACCGGAAAGCGGACCGGACGAAAGAAGACCTACCTTACTTCAAGGCCGGAACAATGGATCGGATGGAGGACGCGTACCTTGATGGCTGGTCCTACCTACGGGAGCAGCTGGCCCATCTACGCCCCCCCATCACACCCCCTGCGGCGAATTCATCTATGGCGTTTCCAGCTAGCATGGTAACTCGTCCCGCGCATGTTAAATTACCCCGGATCGAACTCCCGAAATTTGACGGCGATTACACGCGTTGGAAATCGTTCGAATCGCGATTCAATTCCGCGGTAATTGTAAACGAAACCTTGACGGGCTCAGAACGATTGCAGTACTTGCTTAGCGCATTGTCGGGCGAAGCACTAGAATCGATACAGCACCTCGATGTAACGGACGCGAACTTCCAGATCGGCTGGACACGTCTCAAGGAAATTTACGATAACGAACGAGTCATTGTACATACGCTGATGCAAAAACTTTATTCCTTGAAATCGATCAAATTGTCGCAGCTCGACTCGCTGAATCAGTTCACGATTCATTATCGTAACACCCTCGAGGCGTTGTACAAGTTAGGTAGAGGCACGAAAGAGGATCATCTCGTTTATTTCGTTTCGAGCAAGTTCGACCGCGAATTAGAAACGGAGTGGAACAAAACCCTCGGAGATGCACGAACCTACCCAACATACGCGGCGATGGAAAAGTTTGTTTTAGAACAAACCGCGGCGGTTAAGATGTCCAATCAACCGACGCAACAACTACAATCCTCCGCGGGTCCTGCGAAACCGTTACGACAAAAAACGAACGCGCACGTGATTGAAGAAAGTAGGCCGTCTCCTACTTGCTTTCTTTGCAAAGAAGCGCACGTACCCCGCGACTGTAGCATGTTCCGTAGCCTCTCGCCACTAGCGCGCTTCGAGACGCTGAAAAGTCAACACGCGTGCATAAATTGCCTCGGCGCGAATCACACCGTGTCGAATTGCCCGAGCACAAACGTGTGTAGACAGTGTGGTGAAAAGCACCACACATTGCTGCACCGCGGAGAATCCAGGGCCCTCAGCAGACCCAAAACGAGTGGTTACCGAAACCATGCATCTTCGGTCCAGCCCTCGAGATTAGACGCGTCTACCACTCTTCAGACACCGTTATCGGCTCAAGCCCCTGCGCGGCCCGTGAATTCAGAAGAAATCGGTAGTAACGTTGCGACACATTTCGCCGAAGCCAGTCCGAATGGCATTCAGACTGTCCTACTGGCTACCGCAATGGTCAAAGTTTTCGCGCCCAACGGTCAGTCGCGATTAGCCCGCGCGCTATTAGACCAGGGGTCTCAATCCTCGTTCGTGTCCACCAATCTTGTACAGCAGCTACGTTTACAAAAAGTCCGAGCACCGATTTCCGTGACTGGTCTCGGCGGCGAACGAACAAGCACCATTGATTATAGTGTGCAACTGCAGATAGGTTCGTCCAAACAGGAGTCACCAGCACTGTTAACCCGTGCGTTCATAGTGCGCGGTATAACGCAGTACGCGCCGCCGGCGATCCAGATGGAAAATTACAGCGCCCTGTTCGATCTCGCGCTCGCGGACCCCGAGCCCGCATCAAAGCAACGTATCGAATTGCTCCTAGGCGCGGATATCTTCGCGCAAATTCTACGACCTGGCGTTCGACTCCCCAGTAACCAAGGACCGATTGCGCAAAATACGGTATTCGGTTGGATCTTGTCCGGATGCATCAACACCCCGGAAAACCATCGCGTCGCGGTTACCACGCATCACGGGACAATCACGGATCCACTCGAACGTGCGTTAACTCGTTTTTGGGAAACGGAAGCGGTCCCTGAAACGCGTATCCTCACTCCCTTGGAAATAGAATGCGAGCGGCACTTCGAAAAAACCTACTCGCGCGACGCTACCGGCAGATTCGTGGTGCGGTTACCGTTTCTCAAGTCGGTCCCCGAGGACTTCCTCGGAGATTCACTCCGAGGAGCCACCGCGTCACTGGCACGTCTGACCCGGAAACTACGCGAAAACGAGGCGGTAAAATGCGAATATAATGCGTTCATCCGCGAGTATGAGTCGCTCGGCCACATGAACCGTCTCGATGGCGTCGACCGTTCCAGGAATTACATTCCACATCGCGCCGTTCTCCGAGAGGAAAGCTTGACTACAAAGCTCCGAGTCGTTTTTAATGCGTCGAGCCAAACGTCTAGCGGATACTCCTTAAACGACATCCTACTTACTGGTCCGAAGTTACAGTTAGATATCACTCACATCTTATTAGCGTGGCGAATCCACAAATATGTTCTAGTGGCGGACATTGAGAAAATGTTCCGTCAAATTCTCATCCACCCACAAGATCGCAAATATCAATGCATCTTGTGGAGAAGCGAATCTACCGGTAATCTCGAGACGTTCGAATTGAATACGGTAACCTACGGAACCGCCTGCGCCCCGTACCTCTCGATGCGCGTTATACAAGAAGTAAACAAGTTGGAAGGTTCGGAATACCCCCTCGCGTCCCCGATTCTTCGCAACAGTGTTTATGTCGACGACGTATTCATGGGCGCGCCGGACAAACAGCTGCTCGAACAGACTAGAATACAAGTCTGTCAGCTGTTGTCTCGAGGCGGATTCAATCTGCGAAAATGGGCGGGCAACGATGCCGAATCCCTGCGAAATATTCCCGCAGCCACACATTCACACGCGGTGGATCTGCGAATATTCAATGCTTCGGAACTCAAAGTCCTCGGAATCAGGTGGATCCCCTCGGACGACACGTTCTATTTTGACTTACAAAAACTGGCGGTCAGAAAGGAGAAGATGAGCAAGCGCGAATTGCTCTCGGAGATTGCGACGTTGTTCGACCCTCTAGGATGGTTGTCTCCAATTGTTGTTCGAGCCAAAATCTTGATGCAGCAACAATGGCTCGAACGAATCAGCTGGGATGACTGCGTATCGGACGACACCCGCGAAACCTGGAACCTCTTCTGTAGGGACTGGCGTGCTTTAACCGCAATGAGGGTCCCGCGGTGGATCCAGTACGCCCCTGACTCACTCGAAATCCAACTACATGGATTCAGCGACGCATCTCGTGCCGCCTTTTCATGCGCGATTTACGCCCGCGTAACGTCGCTCACCGGCGAAACGCATACCACGCTGCTCACAGCTAAATCGCGAGTAGCTCCAATAAAAACTGTCTCTATCCCTATCCTCGAGTTAAACGGAGCCGTCATGCTAACTGAATTGGCCGCTCACGTGACCCACTCGATCGGGATACCGGTAACGAAGACAGTTTGCTGGACGGACTCCACGATTGTCCTCGCATGGTTGCGGAAACACCCAGCAGCTTGGAAGACCATGGTGGCCAACAGGACGTCCAAGATCCACTCCACACTGCCGAATGCCGTCTGGAGACACGTGCCGACGCACTACAATCCTGCAGACCTGAATTCGCGTGGTGTAAGTGCAGAAGCACTGCTGTCATCGACGCTGTGGATCGAGGGTCCATCGTGGTTGAAGAGGGACGAAGAAGACTGGCCCGTTCAGCAGACCTACGAAACGGAGGAGGAAAAATGTAAAACCGCCGTACATAATACGGTCACAATCAAAGATTGGGATGCTCTGTCTCGCTTCTCTAGCTGGCAACGCCTAATCCGCGTATTCTGTCACGTGCGGCGATTTATAAACACGGTGCGAAAGCAAACAAGCACCGCGCCCCCCTCGTTCCTCACCGTCTCGGAGCTACGCGATTCGGAAATAACAATACTGCGAATAATCCAACGCAGCTCGTTCGCAACCGAAATCGCCGCGTTCGCGCGGAACAAACCGTTGACCAGTGGCTCGTCGCTTTTGCCGCTCAGCCCTTTCATCGACCAATGCGGAGTCGTACGCGTAGGCGGGAGGCTCAGAAACTCCTTTCTGCCTTGGGAAACGAAGCACCCCGCGATATTGCCGAAACATCACGTTTCCGACCTCATTATTCGGGAATCGCATCTTCTCTCCTTGCATGGCGGAAATCAAATCACGACGTACACAACAAGACAAAAATATTGGATCCTAGGGTTGCGTAATTCGGTCCGTCGCGTGATTCATAAGTGCGTCAAATGCGCGCGTTGGCGGGCGGAAACTGCAACGCAGGTAATGCAAGACCTCGTGACGTCACGTTGCCGTCCGTCCCCTCCATTCTCTCACATTGGAGTCGATTACGCCGGTCCCTACCAAGTACGAGACGCACCCGGGCGCGGAAAGCGAACTTATAAAAAATACATTGCAGTATTTATCTGTTTTGCTACTCACGCGGTCCATTTAGAGTTGGTTGATGATTGCTCCACGGCTGCCTTCCTCGCAGCCTTCGACCGCTTCACGTCCAGACGTGGTGTTCCTCAGACGATCACTAGCGACAATGGCACGAATTTCGTAGGCGCGTCCAACGAACTCGCTCGACACTTCGTCGAAGTCACAAATTCGCCGGAATTGAAAAATCGATGCTCCACTCTTCTTATTCAGTGGAAGTTCTATCCC